>NC_139344.1:362399533-362509533 GCF_055883805.1 Amblyomma maculatum | reverse complement strand
AAAATGATTTAGCTTCAGCCCAATTACTTCTGCTTGCCTTCAGGATTTTCGCATAAAAATATTGCGAAGAAAAATAGGGCCTTTCTTGATGCGTTCTTAAGTTTGAGGTACATGAGTTATATTGACATGATGTACTCTCTTTATTGCAGATCTTTCAGAACGGTTTGCAAACAAATGCATTTTTTCTTCATGAAAAGAAAGTAGTAAAAAAGGCAATTAAAAGTAGATATTTGCTAAATATTTCCATGAAATAATGTGGTTCACCGGTTGGGCTGGTTAACATTCGGCTTAAAATTATTTTTAGAGAACCTACAACATGCAGAGGAGCATTATTATGACCGATTCAAAGGATCGGAATCGAGCACTACACCACCCTACCAACCCCAGTCTAATCTGACCGAGCAGATAAGCAGAACGTTCAAGCCAATGCTTACGGCCGTTGCCGAGTGTCAAAAATACTGGGCAGACCATTTGCGTGAGTTCGCGTTCGCCATTCGAACAGCTGAGAATCGCACAGCTTGTTTCTCTCCCGCATTCCTCAATTTCGGAAGGGAGGTGGCGAATCCAATGTCTGGCGTCGTTCAGAGCCAGCAGCTCGAGGATTAGAAGGCGCTAGCAGACTGCTCTGCTTATGCGTCAACGCTTCGGGACCGGCTTTGTAGGGCTCTCAGCAGAGCAAGACAGAGTTTGGCGACGGCCAGAGTCCAGCAGAAAGCTCCGTATGACCGCGAGCACCGCAGCCTGACATTTCAGGTGGGCGATCTTGTCCTGAAGCGCAACCACGCTCTTAGAGACGCGAGCAAAGGGTTCTCAGCCGCGCTTGCTCCTACGTGGCTTGGTCCGTACCGAGTGGTCAGAGTCTGGTCGCCACTCGCGTACCTACTGGAGGATCCCCCTACGGGAAAAACCAGCCGTGCCTACATCGCAAACTTGAAGGCCTATGTGTCGCGGTCTAACGAGCTTGCGTCGGTGCCCCTTGTCACCTCATGCAAGCGAAGAGGCACACCCGATGCGGCGGAACGCAAGCGTGCCCCGCACCGGTACAATCTGAGGCGACGGTCACCTGTGTGATTTGATGCCGGACGGCGGATGTTTTCAACAACCGAAGGCATACGCCTCACCGAGAGAGCTTTCTCGTCGGACCCTACCCGGAAGCAAGGACGGCCGTCCCCTTTCTGTCCCGTTTAGCTCCAGCCTCTGTGTGTTATTGTGTTATTTTATTTTGTCGCTTCTAGCATCTTTGTTTTTTGTTGTTGTTTATTTGATTTCGTTCTCGCTTCACCTATTATACAGTGAGCGCCTTCTTTTCTACCAGCGCATCTTTTCTCCTCTTTCCTTTTGAACACGCGATGGTGGCTCATTAATCAAGCTGGTCTCGCGGCTGTGTTCGGTGCGTGTGGAGGCGAAGCTGAGGTAGTTTGGGGACGAGCAGCGTGTACAATGCCCCCCCCCCCCCCTTCACCCAAGACCACCGAGGCTGTGAAGGTGCTCGGGACAGGTTGCCGCTGAAGGTCGGCGTCACCCTTGGTGTGGTGTGTGCGTGGCTGTTCGTGAGCGTGCCCGGGAGCGGAGGCGGCGACGACATTGCAGCGCGTGTGTTTGCCGGCGTGTGCTGAACGCGGTGGAAAAAAAGTCCCGCGCGGTCACCACATGTTGATCTTGGATTGCCGCGGAAAAGTTTCCACGCCTGGGCCCCCTTCGGCGCGTTCACTGTTCCCGCACCGACTGCGATCGGAGATCGTCTGCAGCCAACAGCTGCCAACTGGCCACCCAGAAGTCGACTATTGGTGAGCCACCGGTTACCGCCGGCTCTCTGTGCTGCACCGAGGAACTTTGGAACTTTGCCTCTGCAACTTTCGTATTTACTTCGTATTCAGAACTTTACATATTCTTCATGTCATCCTGTTTTTTTATTGTGTGCGCTTTTGTTTTTAGTGTGTGTCTTTCTTAAGTGTCCGCGCGCCTTTTCGGGATCTTTTTTGGCTGAAGCTGAAGCGTAGTTTACTTGTTGCGTGAGGATAGCATTTTTTTCTCATGCTGGGGACCTGCCGCGTGCTTTCGCTCATGGGTAGGAGGGCAATTAAGGAGAGGAGGATGTGGGATTCGGGCTTGCCGCGGCTGCGCTTTGAGCGGCCGCCGCCCGTGCCATGTTGTTCTCCTTGTTCCCTTTCTCCCGCCTGAGGCGGCGGAGAGATTTGCGGACGACTTGTCACTGTCGTTCGGCCACAGCTCCGCACTGGCGTCCCAGTGGTTGTTCTCATTTGAACCATTTGGCGGGAACACGGTACCGCTTCGACGGCCGTGCTCGCGCGACCGTCCGAGCGAAGTTCAGAGGGAGACCCCTCCGAGTTATCGCAAGGTGCGTACGCTACTGTTCTGGTCTGCCGGCCTTTGTCCGCGCAGACCAGGGTGTACTCGAGTTCGTCTGCTCCGGGTCGTACCTGAGAGCAGCTCGAACCTGTCGATCGTGATCCAACGATCCGCGACAGGCGTACCTTGCGGTGGTTGCCCACTCTCTCTCAAAGAAACCCTTTGGTCACTGCGAGAGACAGATCACAGCACAGTGCTTGCGCCGCGCATTCATTGTCACTGCGTGCGCGCAGCGGAGCCTTGCTCCTCGCGCGACGCGGTGACTGAGTGTTTGTGTACCGCTGGCGGACGGCGTTGAATAAACATCTCCTGTGTAAACTAGGAGGCTTGTGTCTTTGCAGCGAAGCGCTCTTCTCCCTGCGGAGGTTGAGTGCGCGCTGCTGTGTGACAGTGCACGTGTGGTGACGGCTGATCGGGGCTTCGGCTCGCGTGACGCTCGAAGCCGCGGTGGTTGGTGGCCGATGCCCACGTAGAAAACCACAGTACACACCACAAGTTAATAGTTAATAGAGGAGCTATATTACACCGGCTGCGGATGAATACAATTACATATACACGCGTTTCGATTCAGGGAACACTGGTGGTACGCTTCTCCGACATAGCAACTAAGCTGCCTTTAATGCGCTGCGTCACGAACACTTGCCCTTCGAGATGGGAGAAAACAATTCTGGCCAAATTGGTATCCCAGCTACTAAACAGAAATCGAAGGGGGAAGGGGGGGGGGGGGGGGTCTTTATCAAACATAGCTACGGCGGACGCACCCCCTAAACTTTTTGTGTATCTGTCATTCAGCTGACGCTATGGCATTTTCGCGTGTACGCTCGAAACAGCGATGAACTTAACGTGTGGAGGTCCCGGAGCGATGGCGGTGAGCTTCGCTGCCAGGTGCCTTCCCTGCAGCTGCGATTCTGCAGGGGTGATTCTGGTCATCGTATGCCCGGTTCGACAGGAGCGCTTGCCTGAGGCACGGGTTTTGAGAGATTGTCTTTAGTGCATGAAGGAGAGGGCCATGTTTCATAAGCGCAAACCGATACTATCGAATGAAATTCAGCCCACTCGGTGTCTTTGATGCGAATCTTCAAACAACGTCACTGGTTTTTTTATTACGCCATAAAATGCAAGTCAGCATCGAATATACCATTTTCGTGATATTATAGAATTCAGTGTAAAAGTTCATCACAATCACTGAAAAGGGTAGTTAGTATTGAGCGCTAAATATTACACTGAAAGCGCGAAGCTTTGACGATAAGGGGAACGCTTACGCTCCGCCTCAAAGATATCACGCGATAGCAGCCTGTGGCCCAGTGGGGTGCTTCCACATTGAAAAAAATCGACGCAGACGCACATTTAGCATTGCGAAAGCCGTTTTGAGACTTGTATGTTGCCTCAGACTTGGAAAACAGAGGCGTCATCTGTCTCCGCAACGATGTAGAAGGTCTCGATTAGTTCCGGTGGCTGCCACATGCAGGCGCCTATTATTCCGACGCGTTTATCGCAATTCGGGGGTAGCGATGCCTTTTCGGCTGAACGAGCTGCGTACGTTACAAAAGTCGTACAATAAAGGGGAACTTCGCAGTATTCGAGTATTCGAGGCAAATCCCTTTGTTTGAAGTGTTAGCTCATTGCGTATCCACTTTGAGACATACCAGTTACCCAAACTTTTGTATTATCACGTACAACAACCGCATTGCGAAGGCCACATGGCAATCTAAAGATATTGTTTTATTTAGAAAGTGGCGAAGTTTTAACGTATGGGAATCGACGGCACACGGTACGCGAATCTCACACAATAATCGGCGTAAAGCCGCGAAATGACACCGCGCGTTGGCGAGCTGAGCACACGCGCATTAAGAAAATATCATTCTAATGTGTTTCTATCCCGTAACACAATGCATGGTGCTGAAATCAACATGTGCATCTTACAGACATTGGAGCTCGTCATTTCGATGAATTATCACCAGTGCCAAGAAATATCTGTGGTTAATGGAGTTACACAGCCTTATTCTGGAATTAATAGTAGCGACGTGCTAGATGTAGTAACGAAATACATCTACTTACGACGGATTGTGACCGCAGATCCAGGTCACGAAACGTGCGTAAATAACTAGAATCAAAATGGGACGAGTACGTTCGGAAAGTACCATCGAATCATGAATGACAGATCACCAGCAGGGGCGTAAATACTGAACATTTCAGATGGTACTCGTAAGTTAACTATGGCGTCATTTCGATTAATGAAATTTATTTCGTCGTGTTGTTTTCGAAGTAAATCAGATGGGATAAGTCAAATGAGAACGTCGTCACTCAATGCAAGGACGGTGAGCTAAAATTTCTTTATACACTATAATAACTGCAGGTACAAGCTAATGATTCACAAACATAATGTGGCATTATTTTTCTTTTTTGTTTTGTTGCTAATTTTAGCCCTACACACGAAGATCGGCGCTGCAAATATTTCAGAATGAAGACCTCCTTAAAGGGGTGTTCAAAACAACGTCCTATGCGTTCCAGATTCTGATGATATTAAACCAAGCGGGAGACAACATTGCCATATATGGTGACGCAATGGGCATTAACTGACAGTCACACTTACCATTTTGGCGCCTGCGGGTGAAGAACTTCCATGTCGCACGCATAGCAGAAGCTGGCTGACACACGGTGCGGCGCCGATGACATCTCACCGCGGAGATTGGCAGAACGTGCAGCTGATGCAGTTTAGAATGCCAAGAAAACAGTAACCAGCCGTGGTTGGCGACGTTTAGATGAAGTTCTTGCACAGACACAACACTGTCAATTGCCGATTGCAGTGGACAGGCGAGCGTGCAGCATGGCACAGATTCCGAGACCTCGGCATTTGCAAGGTTTGAACACACGTCACAGTTCGCAACTGCAGGGACTGAGAAGAGAGACGAGGAATGTTCTGCTAGTCTGGTTAGTCCTGGGCAGAGGTGAAACGTTCGGAATCAAATAGCGTAACTTAGGCAGGGTCGGGAATGCAAAACTGTGCTTCGGCTACTCCGTACCATTCTGCTGGGGTTAGGCCTAGTCTCGGAAAATCTTATCCCAGATGAAGCACGTGCCGTTATCTCGTATCTTGATCGGCAAACGCCTCTGCTTAAGCATTTGTTATCTTTGGAAGCCAACCTTTCTGGTTGGTGACTGTTTCATGCTGGCGTAAAAATTACAGCTCGACTGCTAGGATTTCTTTTCCTGGGCTGGCCCTGGCATGTACAAGTACCACGTGACGTGTTGTTCACGCGCATTACAGATTGTGTGAACGTAGCTGATAGTATCCTCACGTGACAAGACCGTTTTGAGCACTTCATTGTTATCAGAACAGCATCATGAGTGAAAGAAAGCATGGAGTAGACGCTCAAATGGAGCGATGAATTAAGTATACCAATTTTGAATGTGAGCCGTAGCTAGGACGAACACGCTCTGCTAATATTGTATATAGGTGTTCAATGTTGTTTTTGATGGCGCATGTCAGGCGCACATAGCAAGAGAAACTACGGGTGAGAAGAAGGAATGCTGGTGGGATTTGTACCTCGGGCTCCCCTTAATGTTCGTTTCAATCTCGTTTTGTACCGGAGTCCACCACAAAACTGTATGTACTACATAAGAATTGGGTGACAGGGGGTGCAGAAATAGACGTCATAGCAATCATACACATCCTTCCCGACACTCTAAACGAACTTACATCAGTAAGTCAATAGATGAGATCATAGCAGTAGATGATTGGCAGCAATGCAACTTCAAAAATTACCAGTTTGATCATTTGGGAATGGCGCTGACGACGCTAGAGCAGGTCAGAAGGAAATCAAAGCTGCTGGCTATCACCGTGCAGCGCATTTTTGCAGAGTCGCACTTCGACGACGGTAATAATTATGATGCATGTTTTATGTCTAAATTGAAGTTAAGTGGGAGGATTCTAAAGCAGATCAGGTTTGAATACTGGCAGAAGTCGACTCGCTTACTAACCGGACTCGCTTGTACTTTGTTCTAGGCCTTTCACTTGTCAGGGCCGCCTCCCACACGTAGTATGGATGACGGTCACTGCAAGACTGCAAGCTTGTTCGCATAGCCCCATGATATACGGAAAAGCGTGGGACAAGCGCCACAACAAGGAAGAGCGAGCGGTATCGGTTTGCGCGAAACTAGAACCGAAATATAACAGCTTTCAAAAGGTGTTCGTGTTATCCTCAGCCAATAGCTTATGCGGTTTTCTCTTCCTATGCTGGAGGTTTTACCACTATTCTTCCGACAATACTCTCGCGTACAATACTTTTCTGCTGACTAGTGCACCGCCAACCGGATCTGTCTCTCTGGGGGCCGCGGGACTGCGGAATCTCCGTGGCCGCGCCTGCACCGCGATTTGCCAGCATTCGGGCGCTGAAAAATATTTCAAATATATTTTTACCATACCATTGTGTAGCTGCAAGGTTATTTGCGTTATTCCAAATTACAAATTAAGTGTTCCTTTCAGCGAGTGATATTTGTAATTGATGTCATTCGCGCAGTGTCACACTGTTAAATTCAGTTACACTCGCACCGAAAGGCGCTGGCCCTGTGGTGAGTGTGGATCGTGGCCTATACATCACTGGCTTCGGCCGGGCGAGTGTGCAGTCCCTGGGGATACAATGAATCTCCAGTCTCATTGTAGCGGCGTTTACACGGACCCGACAGGAGTAAGCTGAGTTGAATTATCGGGTCGAAAACTGTTTACCGGGTTCATGTAAACCCCGTCGGGTCGGGTCGAGGAGACGCCGAACCGAGTCTAGCCAACTCCCGCGCAAATAGTGAATTGACTGGAATTGAGTGATAACAAACAGTCATTTCAACGTCTCGCATTTTCACACGTAAGCAGTCTTAAGTGTCTCCGCCGAATTATTTTCGCTCCTTAAGGTAGAGCTCAAAGGCGAATCTAATGGTTTGAAACCAGGCGAAAATCTCGCAACATGAAGCGGAAGCTCAGAATCGAGAGTTCACATGCGAAACGACGTAGAGCCGAGAAACCTGGCAGCTTGAATCCGCAGCACGACTTTCAGGCCACGTGCCAGAAACAAACGCGCTACGTGCGGCCGCAAATTTGTCTTCTGAACCACGGGACGCCAATGGGATCGTGCATAATTTACATCGGAGTCGGCGACCGCACTATGTAAAATGTAAAGAGAGCAAAGAAGTGGGGCGTGACAGAAAGAGCGCGTTTTCATGTTCGTTTTGCGTGGCCACGCATAGTGATTGCGAATGGTTTTCTCTGGAATTTGGCGCGGGCAAGACAAGTAGGACAGTTTTCATCCCTTTTGTGGGCAAGGCAGATTTTCCTAAATCTCCTTTTCCTTCGTGACTGCTTTTTGATACATGTTTTAGGAGCAAGCGCCGTAGGAATGTAGAACAAATGAAAAGGGGTTTGCGAGCAGATCGTGAATGCAAATTTAAGAAGAAACGAAATGACGGGGACGAAGTGGGCTTTTGCAAAGAGGTCGGGATGTATCAATGGATCAATGATAGCTCCTTTTGCAGGAAAAGGAATAGCGTCGAGGACAGCACTCGCAGATCCTCCCAGCATAATTCACTATTATAAACAAAAAATACATTATTATTTCAGTTGCCTGCGCACAAGCCTCGAACCAGATTTAAAGTGTGTGAAGACAAGTTGAATAATCACAGGAATGAAATCTTCATATCCAAGAAGATAAGTGACGCCTGCACTAACAAGATTTGTAACAGGCAGATTGCTTCAATTATACCGCAAGGCACGTAGTACCGGTACTGCGGAACAAAGCCAAACAAATTGTTTGTAGTCAAACAAAAATACGGCAAAATATAGACTAGGAACTTAGGAACTTCACTGATATATCATTGGTGGCTGTAAAACGTTGACGGTGACAAGCAACCCCCCCCCCCCCCCCCCCCCCTCCAGAGAGAACAGAAATCGCTAACGTTTAAACAACATGACATCTCCCAAAAGATATGAAAAGAGAAGGTTACATTCTCTATAACAGATAGCTGCATGACTTCTATTCACTGGCTTTCAATTTCACACCAGTCAGACTGAAAATGCTGCTGAAAAGCTAACCCCTACACTTCATTCTAAATGACGGTTAAATAAATTAATCTTGGTAATACATTTTTCGATGTATACATACTTATCCGATAAATGCCACTAAAGCAGGGAAACCTAATATAGGTTGAACGCATTGTGTGGCCCACCAGCGACATCCGAAAAAGAACTCGCAAAAGAAGAGCCTATTTGACTTCAGATAAGCACAGAGCATCTGAAATCGGATGCCGAAAAAATATATATATAGAAATAACCCCGTTTTGAAAGGAAGAGGAATGTGCTATTTGGCAG
Source organism: Amblyomma maculatum (assembly GCF_055883805.1). Classification (NCBI taxonomy): domain Eukaryota; kingdom Metazoa; phylum Arthropoda; class Arachnida; order Ixodida; family Ixodidae; genus Amblyomma; species Amblyomma maculatum. The sequence goes on along the minus strand of NC_139344.1, from coordinate 362,500,808 downwards.
TGCAGAAATGAATTAGGCTCAGAGGGAGATGCCTCCTTTCGGCGAAAAAAGGGTCAAGATGCAGGAGGTCAGCCCTGATGTTGGTAATATTAGAGTGTGTGTGTGTGTGTGTGTGTGTATGTGTGTGTGTGTGTGTGTGTGTGTGTGTGTGTGTGTGTGTGTGTGTGTGTGTGTGTGTGTGTGTGTGTGTGTGTGTGTGTGTGTGTGTGTGTGTGTGTGTGTGTGTGTGTGTGTGTGTGTGTGTGTGTGTGTGTGTGTGTGTGTGTGTGTGTGTGTGTGTGTGTGTGTGTGTGTGTGTGTGTGTGTGTGTGTGTGTGTGTGTGTGTGTGTGTGTGTGTGTGTGTGTGTGTGTGTGTGTGTGTGTGTGTGTGTGTGTGTGTGTGTGTGTGTGTGTGTGTGTGTGTGTGTGTGTGTGTGTGTGTGTGTGTGTGTGTGTGTGTGTGTGTGTGTGTGTGTGTGTGTGTGTGTGTGTGTGTGTGTGTGTGTGTGTGTGTGTGTGTGTGTGTGTGTGTGTGTGTGTGTGTGTGTGTGTGTGTGTGTGTGTGTGTGTGTGTGTGTGTGTGTGTGTGTGTGTGTGTGTGTGTGTGTGTGTGTGTGTGTGTGTGTGTGTGTGTGTGTGTGTGTGTGTGTGTGTGTGTGTGTGCGTGCGTGCGTGCGTGCGTGCGTGCGTGCGTGCGTGCGTGCGTGCGTGCGTGCGTGCGTGCGTGCGTGCGTGCGTATATATGTATATATTGTAATGAAGCGGTCCAAATGGTTTGCACTGCAATATAGTTATCTTTTCGTAGCAGCTACGAAGGCCAGCATTCACAGCGACTGCCCGGGCTTTGTCCGCTTCGTCGTCTTCATCGTCTTCGGCGCGCGACGTCTCTGTTTTCCTCTTCTTTCTCCTCTTTCACCGGTCAGGCATCCCCTACAATATATATATATATATATATATATATATATATATATATATATATATATATATATATATATATATATATATATATATATATATATATATATATGCATGTATGTATGTATGACGAGGGGTTCACTGTAAATAGCTTCTCTCAAAATTCCTCGAAGAGATAGATTTATAGGAGCAAATTCTTTGGCGCGCCACACACAATATGCTGTAAAAATCCTCTAATATTCCTGCTAATTTTACAAAAGTTTGCTATATAGTCTTTCATTTATCGCAGTTGGATAATTAGTCCCAAACAGGAGCCCAAAGCCGCGAGTAAGACGATCATAAGACTTCTCATGAAGAAAAACTACATTAAAAAAAAATCAAAAGAAGACCTGCAGCGCGAGGTAATCCGACGGAATTCCAGGACGAACCTGACCCAACGTTACTAGTGTCATTTCCGACACACGAGCAGTGGGAGGCGGCCCTGACCAGCGACAACCTGGACCAGCAAGCCTGGAATATTCAGCTAGTCCGCAAGTCAGCTGCTGCCAGCGGAGCCCTGGACTAGGGGCACCGACCACCCAGCTCCTGCGAATTCTTACTGATTATTATGCTCATTAAAAGTTTTCTCTCTCTCTCTCTCTCTCTCTCTCTTCCCTATGAAACCAAAACTCGGTGGAAGAGACGCGCAGGAAGCTGGGCAAAGAAGTGACGTTAGATACTGACGTAAGCAGTGACTACGGCGCCCAACTGAAACTGCAAGCGGTATTGCACAATGTCACGTACGTTCTATTATGTGGTGCATAGGAAAGATCGGTCGTTGCCAACGGCATGGTCGCTGTTTTAAGGCGACCATGCACCGCCATTTAATAGAATGAGAAAACACGCACCAGCTATAGGTATCCAATTTACGGTTGCGTAAATTTACGGTTGCGTAAATTGTTTAGCAATGACAATTTTTACACACGGTATAGCACGATTTTATTCAAATTCGGCTGCGGTCCCATTCTGAGGTGGCCCGTGCCAAATTCGCAGGTCAGCTTCGTGTTCGTCAAAATGAAATTAGGAGGGAGATTGATTTTGGTTCAGATCGACTGAAGTCAAATAGTTAGGGTGGTCCTCGCCCAATTCAGAGGTTGTTATCGTGTTCGCCATAGTTGAATCACGCTCGAGGCCAGCTTTTATCCAAATAAGCCGCTGCCGAATTTTGGGCTTAGCACAGGACAAATTTTGATGTCATCATAGTATTCGCCGTAGCCTAATTAGGCTGAAACTCGGTCTTGGTCCAAATCGGTTGCGGTGCAATCTGCAGAGTGCGCCACGTGAAACTTTCTGGTAGCCGAAGACAAATTTGGAGGTAACCTTCGTATTCGTCACAGTGAAATTAGGTTGGACTATGATTTGGACAAATCTGCCGAGGTAACGTTTTAAGGTAGCCCAGGCTAAATTTGGGGGTGGTGCAAGCTGCATTTGAAGGTCATGTTAATTATAGTCGAGTTATGCTAGATATCGATCTTAGTACAATTCGAAGGCGACAGCCCGGACCAAATGGGAAAATCACCTTCTTGTTCAACATGGACAAATTAAGATGGACATCGATTTTGTTCCAAGTCGCCTGAGCTCAAATTTTGGCGGCGACCCGGACAAAATTTGGAGGTCGTCATCATCATCATTAAATGGGCTAGACCTAATCCAGGGTGAAGGCCTCTCCCACACTCCTCCAAGAAACCGGTTTCCGTGCTAGCTGCATCCACTTGACCCCTGCGAACTGTTTAACCTCATCCGTCCACATGACTTTCCACCGCACCCTGCCAGGCTTTTCTACTGGTATCCATTTGTTACCCTAAGCAACCATTGGTTGACCTCTGTATATCTACTACATGTCTTGCCCCTTCCCATTTCTTCTTCTTGATTTCTACTGGAATGTCAATAACTCGAGTTGTTTCTCTGACCCACTCTGGGCACTTCCTGTCTCAACGTTAAACCTACCATTTTTCGTTACAGAGCCTTCTGCGTTGTCCTCATCTTTAGTAGACCCATTTTCGTTAGCCTCCACGTTTCAGCCCCATAGGTGAGTACAGGTACGATGCAACTGTTGTGTACTTTCCTCTTGAGCAATGCCGGTAAGTTGCTAGTCATAGTCTGCGAACACTTCTAAAATGCACCCCATTCCAATAGTCATTTCCCTTTCATAACTCGGATGTGCGATTACCACCTGCCCTAAGTAGACACCTTTGCCTATCACTTTCAGTGTTTCGCTACCTGGTGTAAACTGCTTTCCTTCCTGACACTGTTGAACATTACCTTAGACTTCTTCATATTGATGTTCAGGCCTATCTCTCTGCTTTTCCTGTCTAAGTCATCGTTCTTTGTACTTCATCCCCTGAGTTACTCAGCAAGGCAATTTCATCACCAAATCGCAGAATAGTTAGGTATTCTCGATCAACCCTGATCCCTGACGACTCCAATGCCAACCCAAGTCTCTGAATGCTTCCTCTAAGCAAGCTGTTAATAGTACTGAGGAGGTCACGTCTCCTTGCTTAATACCACCCTTAATAACAACTTTATTAATATCTTTATTAAGACATATGATTGCTGTGCAGCCACTACACATATCCTCCAGTCCTTTCACGTAAGGCTCATCTACACCTTGATAATGCAATTTCCAGGCTAAACTTGGAGATCTCCATTGTGCTCACCATTGCCGAATTAGGTTAGACATCGATATTTTGTACGAATGCTGGTGCGCCTGGGGAGACACCCCTGCTACGGCGACCTCGTACGTGACTATCCTCTGCATTCCTCAGTTAGAGGTCAAATCCCGGCGACGTTTGATATTCAGTAATAGTAGGAATATAGCTAACATCAAGAATGTTTAGGCAAGCTTCATTAGGTCTGAACATATGGGCGATAGAAAATGATGCTCCTCCTCTTGCCCCATCCGCTCAGGTGACGCCGGAACGCAAGAAACAAAAAAACATCGTGACGACGCCTTACCCCGCTCAGTGCCGCTCGCGTAACTTGGCAACGTCCAACCAGCAGGCGCGGCCCCAACGACGTCATAGGGAGGCTTGCGTTCGGGGATGTATCGCCCAAATCAATTGCTATGGATCGCCAGGAGAATCAAAATTATTTGTATATTATAAGCTCATGGTGTATTGGTGGGCGCTGTTTAACAAAGAGACAAAGAGAAGAAAAAACGGGACTGGATAACAGTCCCGTGTTTTCTTCTCTTTGTCTTTGTGTTAAACAGCGCCCGCCAATCCATCATGAACAACCTACAACTCGCCCAACTCACCCTTCTGTTGAGCTCCCCGGAAAACTTACAAATCTCACTCGAATACTTACAAGGGCCATCTTTATGAATTTCTTGCATTATAAAATTACCGCAAGTAGCGCTTCAGACGCAATTCAAGAGCGACAGAGCGAAATAAAGTGCATGGTATGTCACATTAAAGAAGGCAGTTCGAATCTGACCCCGGTGCCACTGCACTCCCATCCCGGGTACTCGTTTGCGCACCGAAGTTTCAGCACATCTCTTGATCTGTGCTTCAGTTTCTTACGGAAAAAGCGGAGGATTTCTTCACGCAGCGGGTGGTGGTAACAACTTCTATTGCCACAAAATGAAAGGAATTATTTCGAGCTGGGACGAGTCCAGGATGGCCTCCAGACGGAGGCGACCTCTTGAGCTCGCGTGACGAGGACCAGTTGCGTAGTTTTTCTTGGGCTGGCCAACAGTTTGTCTCATTCCTCCGCTGAGGGATCTGGCAAGAGTGTCTTTGGGATTGCTGGCGCATTCCCACAGTACATGGTTTTGAGTTGCCTGCATCCCCTCACCGCAGTGCCGACATGCAGGGTTGTATTCTCAGTTCGTAATTAGCAACAATCGTTAGGGGAAGAATGGCCTTTGTTTGTAGGCGTCTGAGTGTCGTGGCTTGCGCCCGGTCCAGATCGGGGTGAGGGGTGGGGTACGTGCATCTTAGCTCGCGATAAAAGTTTATCTCCGCGTATGAACGCGGCGCCTCGACGGGCGCGTCCGTTCCCGATAGATCTCTCGTACATTCTTGCAGGCTAGTTGGTGCATGTATTTTGCTGGTGCATGGGTTTTGCTTTGCCGCGCTTGGCATCCAGCAAAGATCTCCCGTCTTCCGGTTGGTTAAGCCTCCGGCTAGACGGTCGACCCCTTCGTTTCCGGAGTTACCCGCGTGAGCCGGAACCCACACAAGATTGATGTTGTGATTGAGAGATCGGTTGTGCAAAATTCGCGTCGCGAGTGCGCTTACAGAATTTTTGGCGAAATTTTTAACGGCTCTCTTTGAGTCGCTTAGAATAGTTTTGGTGTGGGAACCCGCGATAGCCAGTGCGAGCGGAAATGTTAGAAAATTAGTTTTTTGTTGCAAAAGCTGGCACGACATTGTTCATGGCTTTGAATTCTTGTTTGGGTCTTATCATCAAAAAGCGTTGGCTTAAAATTAATTTAAGAAATTTTATTTATATACCCATTTATTTAGATGAGTGTTGAAACATATCGTGTACGATTCAGCAGAGTATTTTACTGCAAATATTTTTTTTTTCGCTTTTGAACCCACTATTTTAGCAATGTTTCTAAAAACGCAAAAAGAAAGCAGCACAAGAATAGGGCAAGCAAAAGTACCTGGAGATTTTAATACATAGCGAACTGAGAGCATCTGTATTTCAACGAAAAAATGGCAAACGCAGCAAGGAAAAATCAGACAAGAAAATACACGCCGCAGAGAGTGGCGCATATAAGAAAACCCTCGCAAGTCACTTAGAGTGAGGAGCAAAAAATCGAAATTTACGCTGAGACAAAGAAAGCGAAGGTCAGTCCCTACTAAAAGGAAGAAATACAGCTCGAGGAAATTTGTTGTAAAGAGAGTGGGAAGGAGGTATGGACAGCTGAGGCAGTGCGGGTCTAAAGTGGCTCGCGGCGGTACAGAATAGATTGCAATCCTCTCTCAGGAGCAGCGGGCCAGTCGCTCGATTGGCCGGCAGAGTGAACATCGTTGCGGCCCTATCGGGAACGCTTACATTTTCCAACACTGCCGGGCAGGCTAGCGGTAGGGCGCACAGACGGGGATGGGTGCTGCGTACCTCTTTCATCCTCTTCTTCCCAGTCCAAGCCCTCTCACTCGACCCCTATTTCCCCCGCTGTTGATTAAGTAGTGGCGGCGATCAGCTTGAACGAAGAACCAGCGGGGTGGGTTTCGAAGATACATCGGCTTATCATGACACTTGAAATAGGTGATCGATTCGCCGTAAACGATATTGTGTTGTCCTGCAATAGAGATTCTTTTGTTCTATCGCTAGTTTTGTTACATTCTGATGCATTCCTATGTGGGCGCATGTGTTGTGATGCGCCTCAATGGCCAATATATCGAGCTTTCTCTTTTTCCGTAGAGTGATCTAGCTGTCCGCTTGGACTATCTGTTAAGATTTCTTGGATTCTTGTGCGTGTGTTCAAACGCAACTGCGAGTCTACAGCGCTAGTTGATGACCTTTTAAGAAATAGATCGAGAGACGTGACAAAAAATTCTGTTTAAATCATTCTCATTCTCCTTGGCATGTTTCGTTTCAACTGCTTTGCATTGGCTTTAGTCGTAGTGAATGACAGACACGCAATAACGGTCGTTTTGCTGAGCGACAACGTGCTGTAGGGGCGGCACTAAACCCTTTCAAGTCATCTCTGCATTTAAGTATGAGGCCAATAGCGCTATTTCAGTCTTAGCAAGTGCTCTTGACCGCACGGGAAGCGTGCAATAATACCTTAGTTGAATAACAGAGGACGATCATATTACGCAGAGTGAGATATGCGTGTTTGGTTGGCCTTTGACAGGTTTGAAGGTCAAGCGTGAAAAGCGAGGTGAAACTTTGTGTTATACCATCACTAATAGAGCTCCTGCTGCAAAACTGTCTCTGAATCCAGTAACAGACGTCGCCTAGCATTTCTTTCTGTCTTCGGAACATATAGGGGTATCCTCATTTATACTTGCGATGCCAATGACAGAAAAACCAACAGTTTGAGCGAAGCCGAAATAGCACAAGAACTTTGGGCGTTGACTCAAAATGGTGTCTGGTGCACTGTGTTGGTGCAAGTCTTAAAAATCGTCTTCTGTGTAGCACGCTGATTCTATAGCACAGATCAATTCAAGGTATATTACTATACAAGAGCAACACAAAATCATCACAATCATCATTTACCTTACTACGACTAATGCAGGAAAAATGTCGGTGTTCGGTCATTGTTACCACACAGGTTGATGCCAGGAACATCAGTACAGCAAAGCGACGCGAACACAAATCCAAAGGAAGGAAAACAAGTAAAAGAAAGTTTTACCTGTAGGCTGCACATATTTTATTGTGTAGTATAGAAGAACATTTATTAGAATCTTTCGCTCGGTCGGTGTTTGGTAAAAATAAAGCTCTGTATGCAGGCCTAGACATCGCGCAACATCCTCAGTGAATAATAAAAATATTGCTCTAGCCACGTATTTAAACAGGCCCGCTCCAAACATTACTTGCCCGTTAGTTCCTACTCCCCTTGGCGATTTCTTCTGTGCACCCCAGACATCATTGTTTCACGCAAGTGGTCATTTTCAGTGCTTCGTAGGGTAAGATGGAGGCTGAGCGCTCCCAAGGGGTACAGCTGTCTATATACGCCGAACTCTTAACACACAGCGCTCAAAAATCAAGCCGGCTCTTTCCTCTGGTTATTTTAGTGGGAATATACAACGCTCCAAATTACTCCTTGCTCATGCAGGTGCCAAACACGGACGGAGGTGTTAAGCACTCACTGAATCTAAAATTTCCAATTGCTGTGCACAGCGGAAAGGCATTTCGTAGTTGTTTAGCACCCAGGCGAGAGATAGCGCCCCTGGTGTAGAATTTTGAGAGCAAACATGAATCGGTCTCACTTCGAGAATACGTTTTTGCGTGCTAAAACTGTTGAAAAATGATAAGCGATTACCGGAAGAATACAAGAGCCAATGAAGACGGAATACATGAGCTTTTATCGCGGGCAGTTTGCAGTATATTTTTCTCAAACACTGCTTGATGGCATGATAAAGATGATTGAATAATTAGTAATTAAGGCTGAAAAATAGCGCAGCCCTGACAATTGAGAGGTAATAAAGAAGAGTGCAAGTGGAACCAATCTGTTACTATGAAGGCGAAAACAAGTGTAAACCACTTCTAGAAATAGTACATAAAAAAGAACTACTTTCCCGGAATTATTTACTTGGTTGTTTTTTTTTTTTTTTTTTTTTTTTTTTTTGCTCTTGTCTTGCCCATTCATTACTAGCATGCTGTTGAAAGGACAGCAAGAGTGTACTTAGGTGTCACCAGGTACACAGGTGTAGAACAAAGTATGGTTTTGCTATGTTGAAATATATACTGCCAATGTGTTTGAACACTTTTCTTTATAGCAACATGAACAAAATGACTTTTTCTTTCCTCCGAGAAATGTTCACTGATTAGGTTGTATTGATAAGAAATGCGTCTGTCGACCATTCTTGTTTTTGCTTTTTCTTGTCAGTGTACAACTTTTCTTCTGTTTTAAAGCACTCTCTCATTTTGCAACGCGTGAATTGTTTATTTTATATCGCACAAACTGCCACTGCTGTTCATTGTCGACTTTACGGGTGGCGAAGCGCGTCAAGCGGTCATTGCGAACTGCGTTTTTTTTTCATCACCCGCGCTTTTTGTACGACAAAAGCGGAATAAAATTCATTCATTCATTCATTCATTCATTCATTCATTCATTCATTCATTCATTCATTCATTCATTCATTCATTCATTGCAATCAGCAACTCGACCGATCGGTGATATAAAGCAACCATACGTTACGAGTAAACGCTCTTACCCTTGGGCAACAATCAATCAACTGCGTGCCAAAGAGTGACTGCGATGTAGAGTATCGTACGTAAAGTCGCATACCTATTAAAGAAATGTTTCTTTTGATATCTGCCTCTGATGGATGGTCGTTCTCTGCGCTCGGGTCAAGCCCAACTCAGAGTCCTTGCTATCCGCACTTCGAACGACAGGGGATGGTATTACGTGCCCATATTGTTGTCTTCTGACTGTACGCCTCAGATGTGTACGCTTGCAAGCGCCTCTCTTTCAAGCTTTTGGCAGGAGGACAATGATGTGATGAATAAACCACATGGTCAGATATTATTCTACACGATAAGTGCATAATCGAGGCTAGTACGAAGAAAATGTTTTTGAAACAAAAAGAAAGAGCTACACAAGGAGAAGGATGCCAGCACTTTAATTAGAATAATTCTTAATGTATTCTTTTCATAATCAACATGTTAAAAACTAAACGAAAAGTAGACTAAACGTCATAGCTGTTAAGGTAGGCCGATGAAGCGAAAGCATAAACAGATACAAAGTTCCAATAATCAACGCAATAAGTACAATTTTAGAGCGAAATGCAGTACACTCTGAATGCACTAAAATGGCCTACTCGAGAATTGTAGCAAAGTAGCAGGAAGGTAAAATGCAAACAGCAATATATTTTGACGAGTGGTGCTGTTGCCGCTAAAACTGGACTTGAAAATAGAAACTGTTTTTCATCTCCTTTATTGCAGTGTCTGGAAGAATCTTTGTGATTGCCGCCTGAGGGCAACCGGTGCCTTCAAGATGCCTCAGGCATCTTTTTGGCGAGATCTTGTCTTCACTACCTTTGAAACCTGGCTGCTAAAACAGCACTGACCGCAGAATATGGTTGAATTTAGTCATTTTTTGTTATTAACGCTTACCCTTCAATATATATAGCTGGAGTGTAGTTATTTGCTCTTTACGTGCAGCAGTTGTATTTCTGCGATGATTCCTTAGGGCTGGCGAAAAGCGCGTTGCTGCAAGCGGGATCTAAATGCTTAAATAAGCTGACTTCGCATATAGTGCGGCACGTTCATCGAATTCAAAACATTTAATTCCCGATCACGTCTTTACCATAGAATGATTTTCTAACTCTAAGTAAGGTGTTCATGTAGAGTCTCACCTGTTACCTCCGGAACGTTGAGCAACGCTGAAAGCACCAACAGACACCAAAAGGTCGAGCGTAGATGCGGAGGTGAAGGCATCTCGTGTCCGATTAATCCAAAATCGTCTTCAGCAGTATCCAGTGTTACCTTTGCAGTAATTCATCGAGCACAGGGAAAGAGAAAAGCGATGTTCGTGGTCATCCTAATCACTCATCAATAGGTCATCATAAGCACAATTGCTATTTGACACGGAGACACGTGTCCGTAGTCTCACAATTGTCTCAGCACTTTCAGGAATTTAATGCAATGTGCAACCTTGGATGTTTTACTCCGCCGAGAGTAGAACACAGAATTGTGATTCGGCTGTTGACTTTGCCATCGGAATTACCAGCAATTTATGCGCCTTCATCAGATCGAAAAAAAGAGAAGCAGGCTAAGTCAAACCCACAAGTTGATGAAGGAAATGCGTTGTAGATGCGCGAAAATTCTTGTTCTTCCCCAACGCACACGATGTATGCTTGTAGCCACTGCCGACTGCGTCTTTGCGATAGACGTCAACAGTGATAATCCACGAACTTCACAGCACTCTTCGGAAGAAGCGTATCAATAGTCGGAAAGTGGGAGTAATCGCATTATCGGAACACTCCGCAGCAGGAAACGCGGGAAAATCGATCCCTTCAACACGCACAGTATGAAAATTGACTGTTGACGACGGTTTCGAAACAAGCGTATCCACATACTCCTTCAGACACAACTGCTTGGTAATTGAAGCACTTTCAGAAGACGCATCCAGATGTTGGCAGAAAATCGGCCGCAGGGACGATACAATTATTTCTTAAAACTGCTTCTTAGAACATCCGGTGCGTCTCCTACCTGCAGTGTGCCCCACAATTTGTTTTTGCGCTCACAAGTCCAGCAAGAAGGATAAATATCCAATATTAAGAAAGCTCTTCATCACTTGCGGTTCAGCTAGTTATAAGCTTTTTGTTTTGCAGAACTAAACAGCTCGCAAGGACCAGTTCATTCAGAAATATCCCTCACAACGTTGTACAGAGCAACAGGCCTTTCTCCAAAGAGAAAAATCCAGGGGCTTGTATCCCCGGCACTCGAATTAAGTACTTCATCAGAGACCACCTAATGCATGTGTTGCCTTAAATCAAACAATTAGAGAGAAGGTAAAAGGTACCGCTGAGGACCCTTCCTATATATCTATTCTCGTTCTCCAGTTCAGAGCAAGGAAGGAGGCCCGAAAGAGTTCAGCTCTTCGGACGTCGTTGTTCTCTCAGCACAGTCGCCAGAGCTCACTCGATCACTACACAGCATTCGTAGTGCTGCCAATAGCCCGCATTGCTTCCGGCAAACTCCAAATTCCGCGCGTCCAAGCGGCCTCCGGGAAGCAGCGCTGGCGGTGACGGCGGCGGCGCTCCGGTGCTGAAAAGAAGCGCGCAGCAAACGGCAGATCCGTCCAGAAAGCGACAGCTCGCGAGCGCCTGTTTGCGGTGGCAGTGCGGGAACGGCGAATGCGAACGAGGATACCGCTACGCTGCCCGGCGAAACGAAAGTGATGCGGGAGAAGGGTAGAAGAGAGCTTGCAAGAGGGAAGCGCTAGGGAAAAAGATGTAGAGGGCGCAAAGGGAGGCGCGCATGCGCACTATCCAGGCAATCCGATGAGCGAGCGACGAGCGAAACGGCCGGCAGGCGGAGAGCGATGAGGACGTCGCTGCATGGCCTGGAAGGAAAGAGCAACCGAATTTCGCTACGCGAATCTTGGCGGCACCGAATAAGAAAGGGGGGAAGGGGGAACGTATGCTTAGGGGCGTTGATGGCCCCGGGTCAGGGTCTTCAGACCTTTTCAATGGAAAATGAGGAAGCCGGTGTTGTCGCGTCAGGTGAAAAGCTTTTACAGCCCCTTTGCGTCTCAAAATGCATTCGCATTTTGTTTAGGCTACCGTAGGTCAAATACATAATGATAGCCAAATCAATACTTGTCCTATTTCCCCGTCGTGGTTGTGCAGTGGTTAGGCCGCTCAACTACTGTATCCAAGAATGCCGGATTGAATCCCAGCTGCGGCGGCCGCTTTTCGATGGAGGTGAAAAGCAAGGCGCCCGTGTGCTGTGCAGTGTCAGTGCACGTTAAAGAACCCCCAGGTGATCGAAATTTTGGAGCCTTCCACTACGGCGTCTCTGATAGCCTGAGTCACTTTGGAACATAAAATCCCACCAAACAAACCAAACCAAATTTATCATACTCACGCTATCAAGGAACTTACACCCGCAGACTCAGACAGAAAGTACATATATATACTTGTGTCCGTAACAATATATATATATATATATATATATATATATATATATATATATATATATACTTTCTACTACAAACATCACTACAGAAGGAAAGTACTTGTATAATGTTTTATACCACAATCTGCTAATATACGACACGGAGTTTTTCTCTTTCACTTGCCTAACAGGCCAATGAAAAGTATAGATTACCTGGATCGAGAAATTAGAAAATTAAAGCAGTGATTTTGCCGAGAGAGGACAGCAGTGGCTTTATAATTGTGATATAGCTATCTGTAGCGGGAGGGTTATTTGCGAAAAATCAGATACAATGTCTTGTTTTTCTTGCCTCGTTTAATCGCACTTTTCCCGGAATTTATGACATTTTGCTAATGTGGGCACCAGATAGACATTTCTAATAATTTTGTCAACAATTGATCGGGGATAGACTTGCTGCCTTGGTACGGACGCAGTGAAAATAAAACAGCAAGTCCAGCTTTAGAGCAGCTTATATTGTTTAGCTGCCGGACAAGCAATGTGCGCTAACAAGATTGCGTTCACGATGTCTGTAGATGTCACGATGTCACACGAAAGGGGGTGAAGGTGATAGAGATAAAGGGTAGGAAGGTGAATTTATAGCAATGCATACAATTTATTAATTGCTGTGATTAAGCGCTGACTGCATATTTTAAGGAGGCTCACAGGTGGACTGTTAAACGAGTCAATTATAAACCGAAAGTGAGACATTGGTTTCATCCTGTCTGGAGATTTAGAAGAGATTGGTGCTATTGCAAATGTGTTTTCTGTGTTGAAAGCGTCGTAAAGGAAAGCGCATTCGCAGTACGTGGTTACTTTTTGAACTGTTTTCTAATCATTGCTATATTTTACATTTACATTTTATTCACGCTCATTCGCACAAACTATATAGGAGGCATCCCGATCAGAAGTTGTCTAAAAGCATAAAACGCACAAAACGGAACAATGTGCAAACAAATACTGAATGCTAACCTAGAGCATACAAACAAATGCAAAAAGCACAAAGCGTACGAAAGAAAAAAAGGCAATCGTAAACAGATTACCACTATAAATGTGGTGGCGCCGTGAATTTTGAAAAATAACTAAAATTGGAAGTGGCCGGAAGCCTTGTCGAGTTTCATTACCAAAGCGCTAAAAAAACACGAAACCAAGGAAAATAAACCGGTAACATGACAAGAGAGAATAGCCTACTAGAGAATAGTTGGTACAGGAATTGTGAAAAAGATAAGCATCTACACTTCATGCGCTCTCTTTCTGAAAAGCAACCTTCAGTTAGTTGATATGTAAAGTACAAATTAATAATAGAATTGCTTGAAAAACTCATCATAAATCGGTTGAACATCATCCACGGTAAACTGCCAGCCTGTATCCTTAAGCTTTGATAATAAAATGCATCAGCTTATAATATTGAGATTTATGGTAGAATATGCAGAATCCATAATTATATTTTATCCAACCAAGAATCGGTTCTGAAGCGGATTATCCACAGATACTTCACTAACAGAAATAATTCATGACCTTCGCAATCTCTTAAAAACACTTAAACTGAGCCTCCCTTGGAATTTATTTTAAGCTTTCATCTCATCTTTCACGCCCAAGTAGCTTTCAGGTTTACTAATTAACGCGAAAAAGGGCTGCTAATTAGCTAGATAAGTAACTGTTTGTTTGATTGTGGGTACTTGAAGACCACTTGAAGGTTGAAGACCGTTCTTTCTATTCCAGTTGGGTGAGCTGTACCTCAAGCGCTGTTCTGGCCACGTTCATTGTTTTACTGATCATAAAGGACATTGCGAAAGACGTTAACGCTACATTCCGCCCAGTTGCAGACGACTGTACCTTCATCAAGAAGTTAACAACATTGAACTTTGAAACGCAGCAAAACTTTCTAGGCAGTGATGTAATATGACTGACAGATGTCAATTATTTTGAAGAAAAAAAAAAGCCGTTTCAGGGTCTTTTCAAAGAATAAGACAATGCGTTATGAATATTGCCTTAAAAATACCCAAAGGCGACGCTGCTTGTTTGTGGATTGATATGCGGCAGGCTTTTAAAGTTGTTACTCTCACCGCCATTGGTACTGTTCCCAAGAGGGCACTTGCAAGCGGATCAGCAACCATTGTCCAGTTACGCCCAGAGGATGGAATTAGGGTCATGCTATATTGCCTGAAGCGGAAATCTGAATCACTAGATAGAGCAGCAGCGCGTCCTTGCTGTTGTCGGTATAAGAGTGCTTCTGTGAAAAAAAAAAATAATAATTCTGAACAAGCAAGCCTTTTGTCAAGCTATCTTGCGAGTGTGGGCAGTGGCATACGATATGTACTGCAGAACTAGCGGTCTTTTGTTGTTGTTGTTTTTTTTCGCTTCTCGTAGCCTTAGGCGCCGAGCGAGCATTCGCATCTCGAGCCTCGCATTACCTTCCTCGTCGTAGTGTGCATGATGCACATTTTTAATTGCGTGGCCTAAAACCCCTCTGAGGAAAGTAGCGTCAACCACTTCTCTTCTCCTCCGTTCCACTCTCCCTCGCGGCGCGGCCTCGACGGTGGTGCCGTCTACCACGGACCTGACCTCCCGAAGGAGACTACGGCTGATGCGCTACCGGGGGCAGGGGGGGGGGGGGGGGGGGGGGGGGACTTTGTTGAAGTCCTGTGCCGACATGTTTGAAGCGAAACTTTATTCCTCTGGCCTTAATGATGCCTTATAAGAATTTCGCAAGAAAACTTGCGAAAAGGACCATTATTTAAGGCGTAAAACGTCCGCAAATTCAGAGTGCACGTTGTTGAGCCACGACGCATGCCCGCAGTATGCTCAAACAAGCGCGTAATGTCGCAAAATTACCAGAGTTTCAAGTTTTGACTGCATGGCAGTAGGTAAACGTGGTTGGGAAGGCTTATTTGCGTACCTGTTGTACAAGCAGAATTTCGCTCGCCCAGCGCGTTAAAGGTTAACTTTCCTGGGTCAGCAGCTGGGACGCTGCTGCTCTGTGACTTTTACAGATGCGAAGTTGATGCGCGCGTTCTGGCGACCATGAGCAATGTTTTCACTCGTGGACGGTATCGATAAAGCGAACAATGCACAGGCTGTTCTCGCAGCGCAAGGTATCGCTTATTTATTTACATTGCAAATCATTATAATTCGATAACAAGGACGATCTTGGTGAAAAAAGAAAGAAACTATACGGAAGTTAAAAAAAAACGATCTCCCCATTACCACCAGTAACGCTTTGTTGAAGTACTAATTCTATATCTGTACACCGCGTGCACTTGCATTCGTTCCCAATGTACATTTTTACCGATAAACCGCGTCCCCATATTTAAAACACCATTTTGTAAATGAAAGAGACAAAGAATTGTTTTAATAAAAGGAAAAATCGTGCGCTCAATATTTATCGCGCTAACCACCACGGCCCCTGGAAGCACAGTGTGCGTTCGAAACATTGCCATCTGAAACGTACGACGACTCAAAACAAGAAACAGTGAATGTGGAAAACTGCTGATAGACTTGCGATAAAAGATAAACCAGAGTAACTAATATATGTAACATTATTTATTGTTTGTAAAAGAGACAAATGAGAAAGATGAGAAATCACAGCGAATAAGCTAATGAAAGATTATTTTTAATAGCGTAGATTTTCATAAGGGGCAGATTGTTTTGCCAATGCAAGTAGTAAAACTGACTGCCAAAATAGCTACCAGAACAGCAAAGGACCCAGGAAATGGAACCAAAAGAAAACATAAAAATGAATACTGCATTGAAAAAAACGACATGTATGACTGCTGTGCGCGCAGCTTCCCCAGCGACTCCATACGCACATCATAAGAAAAAACGATAAATTTACTGTGGCAAGCTATTACAGTCAGAGAATTCACCCCGTGATGCAAGACAGCATAAGCGCATATGGCGTATAAGAAACCCATTTGCTTAATCAGGTGCATTCTAAAAATGTGTTTGTAAAAAAGAAAAAAAACAGGAGTGAAAGGAAAGCTGCAGAAGTTTTAGAAGGCAGCAAAGCCATTAATCCATACCAGGGACCTGTGGTAGTTAACAGCATTTCTCTGTTATGCTAAGCCCACACACAAAACATGTTAGCAGCCGCTCATCCTTTCGATTCAATGTCGCGTCACGTAGTGTGATGGACCGAAATGCAATATGCCCACGTACTATATACGGTCAAAGTGCCCGTGAAATATCCCAGGTGACTTAAATAATCTGGAGCCGTCTACTACAGCCTCTCTCATAGCTTAAGTTGCTTCGGGACCACAAACCAAATTATTACGCGTGAGCATACGCGGAAGCTAACCGAGTGTATTCATAAGCCGACCTTTGCAATCGTGTCGGTAATGGAGCTGGAATAAAGTCGCTCTTATGTCACAGTTCTCGAGAGAAAAAAGGTCGACGCAAATGCGCTAAAACCCGAGCACAGCTTAGGCACATGCAAAAGCTTTTTTAAAAAGGCGGGATTCAACAAGGTTAAAAAAAAAAAAAAAAAACTAATGACCCATGGCACTTACTTCGCAAAGACATGCATTTTTTCCAATTTCCTTGAAGTCAGCCCGCCCGATTCTGTACAGTCAAACTTCTTTTCGTTTTGCGTTGCACTAGCCGGATGGAAAACAAAACAAAAGAAAAGAATTTTTGTCTTCGCCTTGTCGGTTGCGGCAACCGAAGGCGCGGCAGCACGGCATGGCGATAAAGCTTTCACGTGCAGCAGTTTCGTCGCGCTGGTCTAAAAATGGTAACCAGCGTGCGCCAGAAAAGAAAAAATGTACAAATGCGCAACGCGCGATTACACGTGACACGTACTGGCCAATGGGAGAGCGGAGGAGGCTGGGAAGGCAGGAAGCGGCGAGGATGAAACCCCGGGAAGAGCGTGGTGGCGGAAAGATCTAATAGTGGTAGTACTTTTCGAAGGATACAGGGGTTTTAGCGTGGCCGCCTCGGGCCTGCCACCACGCCTCGCGCCTCGCACATTTGGTTTTAGGAATGGGGCGAAATGTGACACCAAGAGGCATCCGATTCCTCACAATGCCTTCTAAGAAAACGCCCTGCAATCCATAGTCTACATTCGCGGGTTTCGATTGCTCCTTGCCAGTCGTATTTCCCTCCGACTTCAACGTTCATGAAAGACAAACACATCCTCCCTGACCTCGCATCAGGAGAATTTAAAGAAATCGAGCGCACTGGAAAATATTCTGAAGCACGTACAATGCTTTGCGCTTCAGCGGGAAAGGACAAATTATTTCGCCTCTATGCCTGCATTATCGTGAAGTTGTCCGCAAAGCTGGCATACAGTAAGAATGTAGGAAGTGAAGAGTAAACCGCTCCAATAAATACACACGCCGAAAACAATAACACGCAACCTTGTAACACCACATGTTAAACCACAAATCCACCTTTACATACACTAAGTTGCGCTCTAGTACCATCAGCTTCATCGTAAATATTGATCTGATACTCATACTACTAAGAGCTCTTTCCCTTTAATCAAGATTATCATTTTCATCCGTAGCGACGTCGCATGTACTGTGAGACGCATGCATTTTCAAGGTATTTGACATTTTACTCTAGTAGTTCTTTTCCAAACCGTCGGTTATTTAAAATTTCCCTAAAGTTAACAGCGGCTAAAACCGCGCATGGTGCAACCAGGAAAATTCGTCTACAGCTTCGTCTCTTTGAAACGTTCTTTCTGGTCGCCCGTCTTGAACAATTCAAGGTTTGTCTCTAAAACCTTATACGTAAGTATAGACACAAGTTCGCACCTTAAGTGCTTGGTTTTATTAAGTTTTGAAAGATACGATATACACATCTTACTGTGCTTGCTTTAGATGTAGTCCCCACCGAGAACGATGCATTTCTCCTTTCCGATGCTCCCCATGTATTATATTCTTGGTTAGTGCAAAAACGTACAATTTGTTTTAGTATGATAAAGTACGACGGAATATTACGGTGTAAACAAAAACAGTCTAACAAGGCAAATCGTCTTCTCCGTTACTTCCGTCGAACCTTGCATCAAGCACCACCATCAGTAAAATACCTGGTTTATTTACCACTTATTCGTTTCAAAGTAGACTATCCTTGCGCCATTTGGAACTCTCATTACAATACCCTTTCAGCTATTCTCGAAGTAGTACCAATATCGCGCAGTTCGATTCATTTTCTCGGCCTATTCTTATAACGTTAGTATTTCTGAACTAAATCGCCATGCTAACCTGCCAACCTTAGCTAACCCCCGGAAGAAGGCTAGACTGTGTTTGTTTCCAAAGGTTTTACTACCATCATTTCCTGAACTTCATTATCAACCCCGCATGCCGCATCTTTGACCGCACAAAGCATGGGAATGCTGTCTACCATCCCACTGCCCGTACATCTGCACGTTTTTCATCCTTCTTTGTTAAGTCAGCAAGGGATTGGAATGTCCTGTCAAATGCCATCGTGAGCGAAACCGACCCATCATCATTCAGATCACCATCGAAAATTTCATCTGCTGAATGTACCTCTCCCTCATGTACACCCATTCATTGGAGCCTTTGAAGTATTCATAAATAAATAAGTTGCAACAAACCTGCAAGTGCAATAGATACCACAAATATTGCCTAGCATAGCGCTAAAAGAAACGCTAAAATTGTGAACTAAGGTAACGTAGCATACAAAGAGTGAGCAGTTTTGTGAAAAAATGCATGGAAAAGGAGAATAAAGAAAGTAGATGGGCGCATCAAGCAAAGATCCTGACCTTCGCGTTTCAATAATAATGCAGGTTTGTTGCAGACAAAAACACCGCAATGCGTCGCGAGTATAGCTTCGACTTTCTTTTCATTTTTGCAAATTACGAGCCTTACGACGCAGAACAACAACGAGAGAGGCAGAACGAGGACAGGCGGTACTATCAACTGAAAATGTATTCGGAGAAACACAGGTTAAATACTTGCAGAAGACAACCGAAGGCACATGCGCTTCACAGATTCTGCCTAGGTATTCATATATGAAATCTCACAATCTTGGATGCTTACATATGGTGAGCTCACGCACATGATATGACTCTCAAAATTCCCCGAATCGATCTTTGTGTCTAAACATAATCTTGGGGACTAAGGTAGCGTAACATAAAGAGAGTGTGCCGTTTTGTGAAAAAAAAAAAATCACTTTTTCTTCATCTCCGTATACACAATTACTCTGGAATCCTATAGCCAAACGGTCCCTCTAAACAAAACAAATCAATCTAGCAAAAATGTAACAAATAAACTACGGTTCAGGAGTGGTGCTACTACGCAAAAAAAAAAAAAGAAAGAAAAACGTGGCTGTTATCGCATTCATTTCACCTGCGTAGGGCGCGAGATAGACTCAAAATGGCACACAGAGTTTCTACTTGTCGCTTCTAAATGGGCGCACCGACTCTTCTATGTAGCATCATATCTCGCTGCTAGAGCCCCATGATCACAGCACCGATAAAACGTTCCGTTCACGTCGCGTTCAGGGGGGGCTGCCTGCCTTCGTGCGCGCACATAGAAACGCCGACGCACGAACGGAGCTGTTCATGGTCCAGCGAAGTATCGAAGGGCTGACGTAAACAACAATGCACCCCTTCTTTCCTCCCTGTGCATGCTGCTTGGAGCTCTTGGGTAAAGAACAACTCGCTCTGTGTGTGCACCTAACGGGGAGAACGCGCTCCTTGCCAGTGGCCTCTCGAATTCTCCCAATAAATAAACCAGAAGAAAAAAAAACGAAAATAAAAAACTAGAGAGCAGCTCATAGCGTCATGTGGAAACTGCTGTGCATCGCGCGAAAAGCGGGCAGCGCTCCAAGTGCGAGAGATGAAGACGCTGTTTTTATCAACCTATAACGCCGGCCATTTATAACAGGTGGAAGTCAGCGGCATGACTTATCGATGCCATCGTAACATTTGGTAGCTGCAGGAATAGAATCATAACGCTCTGCCAACTATAAATCAGAAAATATTATTGCTGAGAGTGTGGTTCAGGTTCTCAGCTAAGAAAACACCTAACGTCGGCTAGTGGCTCGGTAACACTACACCAAGCAGCGTTGTACCGAGTTTTTTTACACTTGTTGGACCTTATCATTATATATATACACCCGGACGCGATATTCGGAGGTCGTGGGTTCGGTTCCCACCATCGGAACGTTGTTTTTTCTTCTACTTTGTGTTTAATTATCTTCCCCTAAACAGATTACATTACTAATTTCTTTGATTATCCAAGTAAACAAAAAAAAGACATAAAGTACCATCCCCAACGCTGGTACTTTATGTCTTTTTTTGTATATATATATATATATATATATATATATATATATATATATATATATATATATATATATATATATATACTCAGCACGCTGCAAAAGCATATCCACAGAAGACACATTATGCAACAATACTTGTCCTGCTTTAATTTGTTACCCATCTTTCCTGTCAATGCGTAGCTGTCAACCGGATGTTATCTAGCAGAATAAAAATTGTATATGATATTTCACAGGGATCCATCATGGTGCGACTATCCCCTTGGTCTAAATTATTGATATCACGATGATACCTGACTTTCTATAACTAATAATGTATGCCGATCATATAAATATCTTTAAAGGTTCACACAAATAAGTCCCTGGAAAAAGCAATTAACGCCTACCTTCCGAACCTTGGTTGGGAATCAATCGTTTAGGACTGAATACTGATAAAACTAAATATGTAACTTTTAGGTCATTATGTAAAAATACTCCAACGTCATTAGTACAAAATTCGCAGGCACTCTGTCCCACCAAATTACTGAACAAACATTTCTGAAAAATTTGTTTTTCTGAGTGTCTTTCATGAACTACGTTATGTTACCAAGCTCAGCACTGACCTGCATCAAGCATCTGGTATCATAAGTACAATACAGCAATTATTGCCGAGGTGGTTTAAAATGACCTTTTACCATTTCTTATTCTACTCCAGGTTGTGATACGGCATCCTAATATGGGGAACAAGAACAAACACAAATTACAATGAGCTATACAATGAGCTATTGATACTTCAAAAAAGAATGTTATGCGTGTATGAAAATTATCATGGACACATCAGAAACTTAAGCACCAAACTACTATTTATTAAAAATGCCATGCTCAGGGCCGATCAGATGTATTATTACGAGTTGCTCCTATGGATCTACGAATACAGACTTTACAGAACTCGTTCATATAACTCACCTCATTATGCAATCAAATCAGAAATCTAACACTTATACAACCGCCAATAAGAGCCAACTACGGACGTCATACTTTACATATTCAAGAAGTCAAGATACTGTGTAGATCAGACATGATTGTTGGTTTCAAACAGGCGATTTCCTGAATACTTTGACTACTGTAGAGGTCAGTATAGAACTCCTCAGCCACTTTGACTATCTTGTCCATATTCGTGATGACGTCACCCGCGTTATCCTTTAGCGCATACATTTGATGTTTGCCCATGCCCAATTTCTTCAATGCTTTAAGCCTTCCCCCGTTCTTTACAGCATGCTCAATTTTCTCCAAGTTATACTTCCTTAAATCGGCCACTTCGCGCTTATTGATTAGCTTTGATATCCCTGTCAGTTCTATTTGGTCTGTTGGATTGGAAGCTTTCATACTCTGGCGTTTCTTTCTCAAATCTTTCGTCTCCTTAGACAGCTTACCGGTATTCTCTCTAACTATCCTATTGCCTGCTTCTACAGCGCACTCAGTAATGATATCTCTCAAATTATTGTTTATTGCTTCTAGGGTAATGTCGCCAACCTCGGTTAAAGCTGAATATCTATTCTGTAACGAGATCCTGAACTCTTCTACCCTCCCCCTCACCGCTAATTTGTTGATGGACTTCTTTTTTACGAATCTGTCGCGTTTCTTCTTCAGATTTAGACTAATTCGGGACCTCACCATCCTGTGGACACTGCATCACACTTTCCCAATTACTTCTACATCTTGCATAATGGCGGTGGCTGAACACAGTATGAAGTCAATTTCATTTTTAGTCTCCCCGTTAGGACTTTTCCATATCCATTTCCGGTTCTTCCGTTTGCTGAAGAAGGTATTCATGATTCTTAAGTTACTGCGCTCTGCAAACTCAACTAGTAACTCCCCCTTGCTATTCCTAGAACCAATGCCATAGTCACCTACTGCCTGGTCTCCTGCCTGTTTTTTACTACCTTGCCATTGCAGTCGCTCATTAGTGCAGTATACTGCGTCTTCACTTTTCGCATTGACGATTCTACATCTTCGTAGAAGCTTTCAACTGCCTGGTCATCATAACTACATGTAGGTGTATAGGCCTGTACAACCTTCAGTTTATGCCGCTTATTTGGCCTAATTACGATGCCTGCCACCCTTTAATAATGCTATAAAATCCATCTATATTGCCCGTTATATACTTATTGACAAGGAAACCTACTCCTAGTTCTCGCCTCTCCGGTAAACCTTGATAACACAGTATGTGCCCATCCTTCTGAACAGTATATGCCGCATTCGGCCTCCTAGCCTCACTAAGCCCTATGGCATCCCATTTGATACCCTCTAGTTCCTCTAACAGCACTACTAAACTAGCTTCACTTGCTAGGGTTCTAGCGTTAAGCGTTGCCAGGGTCAGTTTCCAATGGCGGCCTGTCCAGCGGAGCCAGGAATTCTTAGCACCCCCTGCTGCGTCACAGGTCTGACCGTTACCGTGGTCAGTTGTTCCGCAGCCGCTGGTCACTGGGGGCCGGGGTTTGATAGGACTAATCATGTGATGTAGCGGTCAATTACTGCACCAGGGTGGCCAACCCCTGATCTGGTGAGAGAGTGTGCTGCCGGAGGTGTTCACCAGCATTAAGTCGCACCCCGAACCCGTTTGTACAATTTTTTTTGTTTTTTGTTTATTTACGCGGTGGAGAATTTCGCGGCACCCGGATTCGAGCTCTGGTCCTTTTGCATGCGAGGAGGATGTTCTACCGCTAAGCCACCACTGCACCTCTTCTTCACTAGTTAGTCATGACCAATTAGTACTAGCTAGTGACTAGTTTGTAATTAGCCATAATTATTACTATCACTCGTTAAGGTGCGACATGATCATTGCCGTACAGACGTACAAAGAGAAGTTTATTGACCTCCATTCACATAAAACCTACATATAGTGCAAACTACGCTGTATTTACATTCTAAACTAGCAGCAGGTTTCGCCTGCGCATCTATGCTGCTTGCATCGAACCAGGATTAAACAAAGAAATGCAACGTACATTTTGTCACAGGAAACAAAATCCTCAAGAGCGATCTCACTGCCCTAGTGGGGCATGTATTGGACAGAACAAAGGTTACATTCCTCACAATGGCCAAAGGGTGAATTAGGGGAGGCGGCAGGGAAGGGTGCCTAATATCGAACCATTGGCATCCGCAGCCTGCCCCTTCTTAAAACGAAGTACATTGTGTGCCAGCGCCGCAAAAACCGCCCCTCTCCGTCTGCGTCTAACTGCCTGAACAAGTAATTCCAAAGAAGGAGGCGCAGGTTCTGCAGCGCCAGGTACATTGCCCTCATGGGCTGTCTTCGTGCTTCGACGAGGCAGCGCCGTTTCCACAAAACAAACATTGCACACAAAGAAAACAATCGCCCAAAGAGGCTTCGTGGTTCCCGAACTCCAGGTCCGGCGCGAACACACTGTGATCTATACTCCAAGCGGAACATTGTTCGCGCTACCACAAATTCAAAGAACACATGAAGCACAGTCTATGTAGCCCCACAGTTGTCGCATTGGCTATATATATAAAACTTAACTTAGTCTAATTAACTTCGTATATATTCGTCTAAAGCTAGCCCCACTGTACCAATCGGCTGCCATCCTTGCAACAAGTCACGGTGCAAAGTTTGTGCACAAATGACTATATCAGTGAAAACTTTCAGCACTGCATCGAACTTTAATGTAAAAATTCGGGGCAACTTCTCATGCGATGCGGGTAACGTGATTTATATGCTGAATGTTCTGTTTGCAAAATTCAGTACATTCGCCAAACCGAAACAACCTTCAGAGACCGATTTAATAATCATAAAGCTCATTGTAATACACTGCCTAACCTTCCTATCTCTAAGCATGTAAACATTACCAAGCACCCCTTTGAAAAAATGCAAGTAACTTTACTGGAATCAGGTTTCAGAACCCACCAAGAACGCGGATAATTACAACATTACGACACAAGTTTAACACGGTTTCTTGTGGTCTGAATGAAAACATTGACAAGATAACTTGTCTCTCGTCGTAGCATTTTAAGTAAATGGTAGCACCTTTGGCAGCTTCTTAAAAGATATTATGTTTAATCGATATTGGCTCCATTTTGCACGGTTTGCCTCTTCGCTTGACTTCTTACGGTCACAGCCCAAAGCCCCTCACAGAATGTGATGCTTTACTTGCACTGATCTTTTTCCTGTTTGCCAGTTTCTCACAAACATATTGCTTCCCGCCGTAACATGGACTGATCATTACATCTTATCCAATAACCTTGCACACGATTCCCTGTGTAATCAACACTGGTACGAACAATTACCTTCAACTCCTTCTCCTTGTCTCCGTAGCATTGAGCACACAATCCAGTTTTGTCACCATACCGCGATATGAGTGACTGTTTACTTTTTTTTGTACCGAGCTAAATCACAGTTGTATTTCACTGTTAAATTCTGCTGACGTTTTATCTGCGACTGTCGCCTACCCATGAGAATGATGTTTCAGTAGATGAATCCCCCCTTCCCCTCTTGAATATTGCAGGATTAAGTGTGACGTGTACTCCGCCCATTCTAACCTCGTGATATTTTGCTTTCTGGGCTGATAGTGACAACAAGCTTTTAAGTGATATACCCTACTTTCTTTGTGCACATATTAGGATGCATGACCTAAGCGCAACACTTGTCATTCTGTCTGTATACCTTGCACCGCCATTACATCACGGGTGTGGAATCTTGTTTTGATAGTTTGATGTTTATTTGTTGATAGTAGCTGGTCACGTGTTCTTGGATTGTGCATGTATATAAGAAATGAGGACCTACTGCTTCTTTTTACATTCTTTGACAAAGGCCGGACCCCGGCCGAAACGTCGGAATAAAGTTTACTATTTTTCTACCATGCGTCATCTCCTTTACGTTTATGCCCTACAGGACCCATTCAAGCTTCAACACCTCCCTATATATATATATATATATATATATATATATATATATATATATATATATAGTCACGTACAAGGCGATTGAGGATATCAAGAATAGCAAGGGGTTAGCTCCCATACAACAGCGGTGCGTAGCACAAACGAAAAACCCGCAAGTGACACTTCGTCGTCCTTCACTCCGTCATGCGCCACCTGGCAACGCTAGGTGGCATTACTCCCCCTTCCGAAAAAAAAAAGGAAAAAAAAAAGTGAAGACGGCTGGTGAGAACGGTGTGCAAAGTAAAACAGTGGTCACAGGAGGTGGCCGTGCGTTATCGTTGGTAGTACGGTTTCAGCCGCACAATGTGCACTATGTCCGAGCTGAGCTTTCGATGTTTTGAAAGTGCGGCGCCGTCTGGAATAACTTCATAACTGAGGTCACTCACACGACGCAACACTTTGTACGGCCCGAAGTAGCGGGAAAGGAGTTTCTCTGACAAGCCTGGACGGCGAACTGGTGTCCACGCCCAGACTTGGTCCCCAGGTTTGTAGTGAACCTGGCGGTGCCGGAGGTTGTATCGGTGCGCGTCAGAGGTCTGCTGCCGCCCGATGTGCACACGGGCAAGCTGGCGGGCTTCCTCAGCGCGGATGGCATACTGCTGGGCATCCGGGGGAAGCTGGTCATCATCTGGGCACGGGAGCATGGAATCGAGCATGCTCTGAACTTCACGCCCGTACACAAGTCGAAATGGTGTGAAGCGCGTTGTTTCCTGTTGGGCTGTATTATACGCAAATGTGACGTACGGCAGCACCTCGTCCCAGGTCTTGTGCTGCACATCGACGTACATTGACAACATGTCCGCAATAGTCTTATTTAACCTTTCGGTAAGACCACTGCTCTGCGGATGGTACGCTGTGGTCTTGCGATGCGTCGTGTAACTCAACTCAAATATGTGGTCGATGAGCTGCGAAGTGAAAGCTGTCCCTCTGTCAGTAATGACATACGAAGGGGCGCCATGCCGCAAGACTATGTTATGCATGAAAAACTCGGCTACTTCGGAAGCTGTGGCATGAGGGATTGCCTTTGTCTCAGCGTATCGGGTCAGGTAGTCAGTAGCGACTACTATTCATTTGTTTCCCGCCTGCGACAAAGGGAAAGGGCCAAGAAGGTCCATGCCGATTTGGTCGAACGAAAACCGTGCCACCCCTAAGAAGAGAGACGGCATTGTACAATGCTTGAACGTCACACAATGCGCTTAGGTTGTATCAATATTCTTCCGGCCAAGCACAGTGACGGCAATCTCCCGTGATAAAGTGTACTACTGTCTGTGTGCCAGATGAAGGCAAAGTAGGCCAGGCGACAAAGACAGCTCGAACCACAGGGGAGATCTTCACGGCTTCATCATTATCATCATCAGCCTGACTATACCCACTGCAGGGCGAAGGCCTCTCCCATATTTCTCCACTTAACCCGGTTCTGTGCTAGTTGCATCCACTTGACCCCTGCGAACTTCTTAATCTCATCCGCCCACGTAACTTTCTGCAGCCCCCTGCTACGCTTTCCTTCCCTTGGAATCCAGTTTGTTACCCTAAGCGACCATCGGTTATCCTCTCTTCTGGAAGTACTGGAAGTAGTAGGCGAATATGTCTGCTTAGAACAGGTAGTAGCCGCAGATCCCGACCATGAAAAGGAAATAACAAGAAGAATAAGACTGGGATGGAGCGCATTTGACAAGCACTCGCAGATTATGACTAGCAGCTTACCGGTATCGCTCAAGAGAAAAGTATACAACAGTTGCACCTTACCTGTACTCACCTATGGGGCTGAAACGTGGAGGCTCACCAAGAGGGTTCTACTTAAGTTGAGGACAACCCAGAGGGCTATGGAACGAAAAATGGTAGGGTTAACATTAAGAGATAGGAAGCGTGCAGAGTGGGTCAGAGAAATAACTCAAGTTAGCGACATTCTAGTGGAAATTAAGAAGAAGAAATGGGCCTGGGCAGGACGTGTAGTGGGAAGAGAGTATAACCGATGGTCACGGCTTCACCCGGTCTCTTTTCTCCCTTTTTGGAGGGTTAGTTCGCCTGCTCATCAGTCGCAACCTTATTTCTAATGCCGGAGTGTGCCCGTTCACGTTCCTCCCGCGTAATTAAGAACTCGCATGAAATCACACTACTTTTCCTATTTGTAGTGAAAAAGCGAGCTGGTTATCAATGTACCTATATACTGTTTAATTGTCATGCCACGGCAGTGAAATTGGAAGCGTAGCAAGGCAACGAGTAGAGAATATTAAGATATAGCCTGATCTGCCGGAGCTGAAGAATAACCGGGTGGTACACCGCGCATTGATTAATATGGGTGCTACACAAGTCATTATATGCAATGAATGCGACAATTCTTTTAAGCATCAGTACGCAATGGGTTACAATATCAAGTACATAGTGTGCCTACCGAGGGTTTCAGCTAACATTGCGCACTTATGAAAATTGCCTATTTTATATAATGTGCGCGGTGATAATTAAAAATTTCGTCTTTTAACTCACCTGTGGATAGTCAATGCTTCGCGAGTGAACACCTTTACACCAGGCAAATTTCTAGACGGCACTCTCATATCCCCCTCCCCCCCCCCCCCTCTAGTTAAAACAATTTAAGCGAGTAATTACAGTATAGATATGCTCTCCATTGCTCATTTTCTTAAACATGTCGCCGAACACACTTATTACGCCCCTGTTTTAGCGAGTCATGGCTTATTATGAACTGGGGCAAAGCTAGCAATAAAAATGAAGTGGGACCACTCCGCTGATTTCACATAAAAAGAAAAAGCGTGGCCGCATAATTACAATAGAGCGAAAATGTCTGCAGCAGTAGCTCGGCCAGCATGTAAAGACTAGCGCAGGTAGCGGAAGCGGTAACCGAACAGAGTTTATTTAACATGTGACGCAACTCGCCTTGCCTGGAATCAAGTATACGGCCTGTGAAGCAGTAATAAAAGCAAAGTAGTTACGTGTACGACAAATGTGCATTTGCTGAGGGAGCAGCAGCCACAGAAATTCCAGAATGGTCACCAGCCTGGAACGCCACATTTAGTACAACCGTACAAATGTCATTTAGCGCTGTATCGAGGTAAATAATTTGAATGTGACCAGCTGAGGTGTGCAATTATAGACAGCTCTTATTAAGTTTTCAAGTACACACGTTCTTCGACTAACGTTCTCCCGCAGCCCAGTGTTCTAAGCACACGGTGCTGCCACCTCACAGATTTCCACGTGCAGCTCGCGTCTTAACCTTGGTTATTTATATCAGACATCACACTTGTAGTGTTCTATATTCCTCCGCCTCACGTCATAGTCTTTTTTTTTTTTTTTGTATTTAGACGGCAACCACACTGCCGGCAGTTCTAAAGACGGCCATCCTACGGTCTCACGTTCCTTCACTTTACACCCCCTGCCCACTTTCAGGTTACGTATTACTTCGCTGCTGCTTTGCTTTCCTTCATCTAGTGCAACCCTGATCGCCATTTTTACTCACCATCCTCACCGTACGGTTACACAAAAACTGCCACTACCTACTACTATGCGAAACCCTGAAAACAGGTCATCTCCAGATGTCACGAAATCGGCGCCCATTTTCATCAAGCCGGTACAGCGCTAGACGCGCGCGGCGTCGCGTCGAGAGCATGGAGAGAAAAGCCCCTTCCCCGCGCGGGAGAGCGCGTAGCTTTGTACGCGTTGCGTCACCCTCTTTCCCATTGCCCGGGGAGGACGGTGGTTCATCGGACTGGAATCAGCCAGAAATCTCCAGTATGTTCTATGGGACCTGGCCAATGGCGACGCGCGGCTCGACGGGAGAAAGAGAGGGAGCTATAACCAGCGAAGCTATGTGTGTGTGCGCGCTAGCTTTGGCGCGTGTTAACAAACAGACGCGGCGCGCCCTATTTAAAGCGACCGCGCCGCTTGTTGAGTCAGTCAGCCAGTCAGTCAGCTCGTAAGTGTTTTGCGACGTGCTCGCTTGTGCTTCGGCTGG
The DNA here is from genome assembly GCF_055883805.1 of Amblyomma maculatum. NCBI lineage: Eukaryota > Metazoa > Arthropoda > Arachnida > Ixodida > Ixodidae > Amblyomma > Amblyomma maculatum. The sequence continues at coordinate 362,471,442 of NC_139344.1, read as the reverse complement.
ACTCCCGGGGATCACCCGCTGCTGGCAAGCCCACGGACTTTCAAGGGAGCGGCGCTCGTCTCGTATGGCGGCCACATCGTGACTCTTGAGGCGTCGGACTGCAACAGTGCCCGGTGAACAATTTGGTGTTTGTTTATGTACTCTCTCGTGTTTCATCTGTTGTAAAGCCTCTACGTTATTGGATACCTGTGTAATTGCATGCTTAGCGTTTGTATTCTGTGAACCTCTCGTCTATGTATTTCAAATGATCTTGTGTATTCCTTTGTATCGTCTCTTGCTGTGCATAAATTGTGTTTTGTTTGTTACTTCTGACTCCGATCCTTTCTCTGGTTTGAACCGGCGACCGCTGGGCACCAAACGACCACCCCCTTCTGTCACCACAAGGTAGTTGAATTCCGGCTGAGCTTGCCACGCAGGTCGAGGGCATCTCCTTTGCGACCGGAACAGCTACCCCCACTCACTCAAAGAGTGTCTGGGAGTGTGCGCACCGTTAAGGGTGCATCGTTAATAATACCCCATAATTATTAACGGGTGACACCAGATCTCGAAAATCACTTACTGCCCTCGCATAAGGCAGAGAAAGCTTCGTATTATAGTGTTCATTGCATGAGCATAGCGGGCAGCGCCAGGAGACTGTGGTTTGTCATCAAGAAGTCTGGCTAGTATCCACGGAACATTGGAAGATAATTTATAGCACGGTAGAGGCACACTGTTAAAGCAATTCAGTTGAAAGCGATATTTTATTTATTTTAATTTTGTGCCACTCCGGAAATGTTTAGCAGAGCAGAATTGGCATGTGATATTTCCTATAACTGAGCACTTTTGCGGCCAGATATGGTAAGGAAAGCAAGCTAGAAGACATCGGCGTGTAATTCGTCAGTATATCCGCATGATTATACACGCACATAACCAATCTCTTCATCCCACGTTCAACCATTGACTCAGTCTTTTTCTTTCGAGGTCACTTATATTCAGGCACGCAATAACGCACACTAACTAACCTACTGATTATGTCCCTTTACTTAGTCTTAGTCCCTCTTAATTCATAAATACATGGGCTCACTATCTTACTCACTCAGTCTCACAAACATAACCAACCATTCATTCAGACATCTATTCCTTTTCTGATTGCCATGCAACGCCTGTATTGATCCCTCGCTCATTCAAGCAGACTCGCCTTCACTCACATTTTTAGTTGTTCTTTCAAACACAAACAAAATCACTCGCTCGCTCACTCACTCACTCACTCACTCACTCACTCACTCACTCACTCACTCACTCACTCACTCACTCACTCACTCACTCACTCACTCACTCAATTAATCTTTCTAACTTACCTGTTCAATCATACCTTCACCTCACGCTTTCACTCACTTTCTTGTCCTAATCGCGTACTTTCATTTGTAAGAATGCAATAGAACACTTGCACATTACGCACGTGGTTCACTTATAGGAGACAGAATAAAAGCGAACTGTTCAACCGCAGCCGAGTGCTGTGTTGACAAAGACATAGTTCGGGCTCCGGTGGCTGGTTTCCAAACATCAGGGTCCTGGCATGCTGACGTCTGGGCAATCGATATTGATTTAATTATCGAAATCTAATATTTGCCGCTGGCCGCCCAATTTTGCAGTGGTGACTGCTGCAGCTGACATCAAAATTGCGACAGCCATCTAAGACGTCTTTTTTTCTGGAATACCGAAAAAATGAAATTACAACATCCCATATCTCTAAAAGAGCCCAACTGAGATGCGAAAAGGAAATCTAGGTCAGCTTCGCGTGTAGCGCTTGGCCACAAAGACAAAATGCTTGCAACATTATCCCTTAGGTAAACATAGGTTGATGAGAGAAAAAAACGAAACAGATCATGTTCTATCCATGAGTGTAAACACGTACAAAACTCCTAGCGCAAGTAGAAACGGCTCGGTGAAAAGAGCCAGTAAGAATAAGTGACCAAGAGAGAGGAAATATAATTACTGGCGATGTCTTTTTCCATGCATCATGCAAGACTACAACACGTAGAATGGACCTTGGACAAGGAATAATTGATTGCGTCCCCAAAAAGAAAAAAAAGATTACTATAGCTATGTACCGTGGGAAGGTAGCTTTCGATGACGTGATCTCACTGGGGCTGAATTCACTTTTGACATTGTTTATTGAAAAGAAGAGTTCGTATCTCTGAGGATCAGGGGTTATCGTCCCACCCCCGCTAACTGGCCGTATTCCGTTGAGGCAAAACGACGTTAGCGTGTTATGCAGGCCCCTATCTCTACACTGCAGAGGACGTTTGGTTGCGGTTTCTAGACCCCTCTGAATCCCGACATGAATCTGAAACCGGCATTTTTCTTTCCTGTCAATAATGGTCGACAAATGTTTTTCTTAATTACGTTTCAAAGATTTCAGTCTTATTTTCAGCAAGGCTAACTGTATGTTTTCTAAAGTAAGACACGGAAAAAAATGTTGGCAGAGCTATACGCACATGATCGAAGAAAATAGGGATTTGTTCCCTAAAAGCATGAGTAAGTCCAGTGCTAGCCATTCAGCTCCAAGGCTGCACAGCAACAGTCAGAAACAAAAGATGCGACGTAGAGGAGGGCTTCGGAGTAATTTCGACCACCTGGGTATCTGTAACGTGCACTGACTTCGCACCACACATGAAGTCTTAGCGTTTCTCATCCGTTCGGTCCAGGGGATACAGAAGCGTAGACTGGGAGTTCGTTCGTCATTCATGAAGGCTTGCTTTTTAAGACGACCTACTCAGTAGAGGTCTTCGGTTTTCGTTCCATAGCCCCAGAGGGCTATGGGACGAAAAATGATAGGGGTAACATTAAGAGATAGAAAGCGTGCAGAGTGGGTCAGAGAAATAACTCAAGTTACCGACATTCTAGTGGAAATTAAGAAGAAGAAATGGACATGGGCAGGACATGTAGTGCGAAGAGAGGATAACCGATGGTCGTTGAGGGTAACAAACTGGATTCTAAGGGAAGGAAAGCGTAGCGGGGGCGGCAGAAAGTTAAGTGGGAGGATGAGATTAAGAAGTTCGCAGGGGTCAAGTGGATGCAGTTAGCACAGAACCGGGTTAAGTGGAGAAATATGGGAGAGGCCTTCGCCCTGCAGGGGGTATAATCAGGCTGCTGCTGCTGCTGATGATGATGATGATGACTCAGTAGAGGGTGCCTGCCTGCTTCTGGTTGTGCCTGCAAGCCTTAGTGGCGCTTTCCTTCACGCCATGCACGACGATATTGCATCCAGCCATTTGGGTTTTGCCCGTACACAATACCGAACACGGCAACGATTCTACTCGCCCGAATTATACAAGGATTATACGCAGTACGTTGCAAGCTGCGTCCAGTGCCAATAGTTCAAGCATACTCCACCAGTTGGAATGCTGCAGCCGATCAGCCCGCCGCATACCCCATTTGAGGACATTGACATCGACTTGCTTTGTCCGCTCCCCAAGTCAGCAACCGGCCCCCGCTGGATTATTGCATGCGTCGACTACTGCACACTATACGTAGAGACCGTTGCTCTCATTTCTGCCAAAGCGGAGACGTTTCCACCTTTTTGATGATATTTTCGTGGCACATTTCAATATTGTCATCAATGGGTTTGACTATTGTATATATATATATACAGTCAAACCCAATTATGATAGTATTGCAGTGTGCCACGATAATAATATTCTTATAATTGTTATAACTGAGATAAGCCAAAACAACCATACAATGAACATATGACAAGCTTGAGAAATTTCATTGAAGTAGCTTACACTCTTCCCATACTTGGAGGCACCAATACGTAATCAATAACCTTGAATTTAATTTGATTGATTTGCGCTAATATTGTTGACATCTATCTGCAGGGTGTCCAATTGCTGCACATAGAGGAGTAAAAAAAATTTACAACAAATGATATCCATCAGGGACTTCATCATGATATGGTTGGCTGGCATGGTCGCAGTGTTTCTAAGTTTTATTTTTTTTTTCCTGCTAGGGTACGCGCTCAGTGACCACATGTAATTGTTACAACTGATAATCCACTGTTACAGCATTGTTATATGCAGGTTACTTTACCATGAAACACATGACAAAGCTGACAGCTGCCCATTGTTTTAGCAAATATATTGTTCAAAGCGGTGTTGCTATAAGTGGATTTGACTATACTCTTCTTGTCTAAAATATGTCATGATCGTTCCGCATTGTGCGATTTTCACGTTCAATAAATGATAAAAACGAGCATCACTTATCCGGCGCAGCTTCAACATGTACAGCCTGTTTGAGTTTTTCCTGCATACGCCTTCGATTCAAAGCGGTCGAGTTTGAAAGGCCTTGCAAAACGTTTGCTGTAGTCAAACTTTCGGTACCAGCAAAACGAATCAAGGTCATGAATGTGAAAACCAGAATAGCAAGTGAAACTCAACGGTAATATCCACTTTACGCCGACAGAAATTGCGGCTTGTTTCTTGCCTGCCTTTCCAGTGTAATATTTATCTTGTAATGTCGGTTTCCTTTCATACAATGTTATGTTTCACTAAATAGGACCTTCGCGTTTCTCCTTCTCTCAGTGATCTCAACTGCGTAATGAATGTGGGATGGAGCTTTCTTTTTGCCCTGAAAACGATAGCCTTCCCCATTCGGGTATTCTGGCGGTTATCAGAGAGCCGTGCGAAGTCATCAAACTCCAACCGCTGTTTCCAGGGGCCCGCATCGTACCGACGTAGGTAATTTCTTTTTATTTTCATTTTATTGGCGAAGAGTGGCGTGTGGGCTGCAATAACAATACCCAGTGAGTTTCTTTCAAAAGCAGCCATAAAATTTCATAACCGAATAGGAAAGGAGACTGTTTGCCTTTTAGAAAAGCTCCCATGCTTTGGAAGCACCATTCGCAAAATCACCCCGTCCCATAAAAGTTCGGAATAGCCCCATTTCATGGTGTTCACTCTCTGGCAGCGATCGCCAAGAAAAGAATGAAATTTATGAGATTGGCTGAGGTGCGGGCGGCCGCAACAGTTGCAATATCCCAATCGGCCGCCTCAATACCTGACAGCCTTATTCAACTCAGAGGCGTGCTTTCTGTACGCTCCAAATACTACGTAGTTTACAATCCTTCTGTCAGGACTCTCAATAACCTCTCAATGTTTGCGTTGTTTGGTTGCTTGTCGAGGTATGTCATAAAAACATATTTCGAGAGCCCTTCTACTTGCGTGTTTTCCTTCGACGAACTGTGCATCTCTAAAGCGAACATTTGTCTTTAAGCAGGCTCGCCAGTTCCTTCCTCCTGGTGACAGTTTTTAGAATCTCCGGACACAGCAGAGTGCTAGTTCAGACTAAAAAGAGGTTTGCAGTTGAAAGGGCTGCCCCAGTAGTGTTAAAAAAGAGTAACGCTTTTTATCTCTCTTTGTTGTCTTTTTTCCTGTTTGTAGTCTGGAAGAATTTGAGAATTCACGTTCATGAAGCTAAGTGGTGATAGCGGTATATTTTCCAATTTTTCTTTGTACTATGCTAGCTTCAATGTATGATGGTGAATGAACGGCATGAAGGTTGTGAGCGTTACGATTCATGTTGTCCGTTGCGCCGGACATGAAGCTGCCCAGAATATGAACTTCATCCGTCAATCTAATATCGGCAGCAAAGTGGTCGTTCACTGCGCTCATACTAGATTTAGTTCAAGAAACCGAGTACTCTAGGCGACGTACAGGAAAATGAGCCATAGAAACTACGCTTCTATGAGATGATCATTAGAGAATCTCATGTCTGGCTTATTTGGCTTCATGTACCTTTCAAGACAATCTGACGCGGTCAGCCTCCTCCGCAGGTATTCTATTTTTCCTTATATTAACACGATAGCGTTAAGTGCTCTGTATCGCAGAAAAACCGGTGTCGACGTTGTGGTTGTAACGTGAAAATCGGAAGTAAAGAAACAATAAATGTTTTGCAGTGCGAGGCGACCCCGCAATCATTCCGCCACAGAACCGCATTGTTTCCCTCCGAATTAAGGTGGACCTAATGTATGCATTATCTTATGACTGCCAGCTAATGTTTAGACGCGCCATTTCAAAGAAACCTGTTACGAAATATTTAAACAATTACCAAAGAAGATTTCCACTTTCCTTATTTGCGATGCGACGCTCACTGGGAAACCGAATTAATAACGCCACACTCATCCACGAACTCGGCCGTCACCTCCGAGGTCATCAACTCGAGTTTGCGCCCTGACCACACCGGTGCGAGCGATGCAATCCACTAAGTGCAGCCAGACAAGTCAATACTCCGGCAACACACTGTCATTCGTCCTTGTGGCACCTCAGTCACCGTCATCGTTTTATGGTGACGCGTTTCGAAGATGTCGGAGACTGGTTGGCCATTTTGACCGTGTGGCCGCATTCAATCAACGGGACCGCGAGCGGAAGCTGAGGAATGTGTACTTTGCACTGCAAGATTCTACGAAGACATGGTTTGAAAACCACCAGGCGTCCTTTTTCTACTGGGCAGTTTTTCGCCGTGAGTTTCTAGCAACATTCAGCTCGAGCACTCGAAAAATAACGTACAAATTGTCATTCGCTCAGGGTCACAGCAGTCAAACGAGAGTGCGGCCATGTTCGTAGGGGACATATGACCCGGCCACCCTGTAATGCCCGAAGCAATAAAGACCCGGTACCTCATACGTGGGGTGAAGGAGCTGTTCTTAGAAGCAGCATATTTTTTTAGAGGAGGATACTATTCTTAGAAGCAGCACTTGGTCTACAATAACAGCGGCACCTTTGCTTCACAAAATATAGCGTGCTGCTGCTAGAAATGTGGTTTAGGATGATTTGGATTAGTTTTCACGTGGGGACCGTACAATTAGGTCAGTTATGTTTAGGTCATTTGCCCCGTGGTTACATCCCTGAGCGATTATCACGTCCGCTAATGCATGGGATTATGCCAGGCCTAATGGAGAAATCGAAATATTGGAGAGCGCCAAGCGCTTCCGGGATCGGAAGCGCTCCGGCCTCTGAAAAGAAGCACTGAGCTGTAAAGCCCTCCAGGCTCATAATCAGACCGGAGCCTGAAAAGGACAAATGAAGTAGTCAAGAAAACTGCAAACAATTTTCAGCGCGAGAACTATTATCGCCATTAGGCTCCAATCGAAGTAGAGGTGAAAAGAACTAATGATTTAGAACCAGGAGGGAGATAAAAAAAAAAAAAAAACGAGAAAAAGAAGGTAGCGGCTGCCGTAAATAGAAGCAGAGATTAAAGAGAAAAAATGTTTCACGCATGAAGTGGGAAGTGAGAGCAAAAAGAAGATAAACAATTAATGTTCCAGCCGCGTGTTAGGGGTTCGAGAGCATCCTGCTCCTCACGGAAATGATAAGGGAAGCGATGGGATGAAGCGAGGCGGGTGAAAAGTGAAGATAGAGAGAAATCGAAAAAATTCTGGAACCGTCATCTACAGCCTGTAAAGAAGGCGTCTTGAACGGTGCGTTCGTACACTTGTCTGCAATGTTAGGAAAGGAAGAAACGGAGGGGGGGGGGGGGGGGGGGCGAGAATGTTTATAGATAAGTTGACTAATAAGCGCCTCAGTGTGATTGAAAAATTACAGCAATTCTGAGATTTTTCTGCTTGAGCGAATTGCGTTGCGGGAGGTTGAACTCCAGCGCAGCGAGCTCACGTATCCCAAGCGAATATGTCAGCCTTGTTATCGATTGTCTCTCTCTCCCACGCCCTGGTTAGGCTTCAGCATCTCGCAAAATGAGAAAAGAAAATTATCTTTAGAAGGACATCGCTTTGTAAGAACGCGTTACGACAATCGTGTTGATAAGGAGCTTCTAACATGAAGGCTGTCCTTTTTTTTTTAATCTTTATTATTCCGTAACAATTTTTTTTTTTCATATAGCGAGGTCCAGCTCTACATACCGAGAGGAAAGTGAAAAAGCAGACAAAAACAACAAAGCTTTGAACCGTCCGACACGAACCAGAGTGCACTTCGAGACTGCCTCCTTGTTTCGTTGAGTTAAACTCCAATCAATGCCGCAATCTATTCAGCTGAATCATTCATATGCAGTGCAATTAGCGGCTGCTTATTCAGCTGAATCATTCATATGCAGTGCAATTAGCGGCTGCTTCATTACTAGCAGCATCGTTTAAGTATCTAAGAAACGCCAGTTAAATTATTCACGTTCACTAAGTGACCCGTGCAAATTCAAGTTATAAAAGCTAGGAACACAGTATGACGAGCTGATTGTTCATAAGAACCCTCGGAGCTAATCCAAAACTTGATTTTTATTTTTTTTTCTTGCGACAGCAATACTGAGCCAGGTTTCGAGCCGTCGCTTAGCTCACGGTCGGTCGCCACGGTTGACCTTGAGCAGCCGCGAAGAAGAAGAAAGAAAGTAGAAAGAGGAAAGAAGAAGGAAGAAGAAAGAAGAAGTAGAAGAAAGAAGTAGAAGAAAGAGGAAGAGGAAAGAGGAAAAAAGAAGAAGAAAGAAGAAGAATTAAACCCTTATCGTTTATATGTGGGCTCTTACGCTCTCGCACCATACTGTTAAAGGATGAGCTTAAGTGTCCCCAATAATGTAACACCTTACACTGATAGGGTGTTTAGGGGAATAATGTAGCAGGCAAAAGAAGCTTCCGCCGTTGATATCGCAATTTAACTAGTGTTAACCAGAGTTAAATCACAAGCAATTTTTTCTTCACGCCTTTGTTGTTTTATGCTGCTGATAATAAATAAATAAATCCATTAATATAATATATAACTTATTCACAACAATAGCAATAAATACGCGCCTGAATAATCTGGGCCCTTAGCCTCTCGGCTAGACATGAACCCAAGCAGAAAATGCAATAAAGAATAGCAGGACAACACGACTTTGTACATTAATTTCGTGTATCTGATATTAAACAATAACTCCAAATAAAAAGAGAGACACTTAAGGTATTAAGTGCTTGCGTTATTGCGTGCAAAGACGGAAAGACTATTACTTCGTTTTTCAAAGGACGCCTTCGACTGAACAGGTTCATATTTTAACTACATTGTTAGACCAAGGCACTACAGCAGTCAACAAATTACTGTGGCGCCACTTTTGGTAATTTCCGTGGATATTGTACCAGAAGCAATCAATTGGATCAAAGCAATGAAGCTGTAAACAGAAAAAGAAAGTGTGGTGCACAACTTAAGTTTCTCAATAGACGTCTCGAAATGTCATAAAACAGTGTAGAAGGCCAAACTATTCAGATGCCTCGGCAACCATTAATGTTTCCAAAATAGTCACAGCGATCGGAAGAAATTTCAGAAAAGTATAAAACACGCAAAGGCTGTTTGAGTATCAGAGGTGATAGAGGGATCGATGCCGCGCTGGGATAAATTTTGCGGTATAGTGAAATGAATGGAAAAAAGAAAACGTAAAAATTTCAACCACCATAACTTTCGAATATTTTCAGAAGAAATTCAAAAGAAAGAAACCAACTAAAAGAGATAAATATCGCGGTGAGGTAACATAGCACCGGAGAGAGCGCCGATTGCTGTTGCCATGTCGTTGGAAATGTCACTTCTGTCGCCAGTTCCCAGGAGAGCCATTCCGTCGTCTTTCCGCGAAATGGTGTTTTTTTGTTGTTGTTTTTTTTAAATTGCATTGCTTCTTGCCTTCTAGGAACCCATTTTGTCGCTTACCTTGATAACTCTACCCGCACTGTCGACACATGCACCGAGCTAAAACGGGCCTCCTTGTCGCATCTTATCGACAGGAAACAAGCAAGGCGCGAGAAAAAGTTGCGCAAAGAATGAAAGCTGACGCAAGCTGCGAAGCGCACGCGTACTAACATGTGCGCATGGAGACACGAGGCCCGAATTGGAAAAGATGAACGTATGCGAGGAGGAAGGCGCCAGTGCTGCGAACAACGACACCGAATAACTTCTCGTCTTCGTCGGTAGAGACTGTACGCTTTCTCTAGGACCTCCCATGAGGGAACGCCGTGATTGTAAACACTTACGACAGCAACTTTACTTCCTTTCTTGTTGCCTACCATTCCCAGAAAACAAAGCTTAGATGACGCGCTTTCAGTTGCCAGTCGTATAACAGAGAGCTTGATTTTGTTGATTTTTCTTGTTTATATTCTTACAGAAATAAACGATCCCTTTCGCGAGAGTTGCTCTACAAACACTATACTCCTCGGCCGTTGCATCAAACAACAATGGCAATAACACTGAACGTCACCAAGACGAAGCCGCACAACGCATGAGCAAAATAAAGGACATTGGTTCGCGAATGAAACAGCAAAAACGTCAGACGCGGCGCTGTGCTGATACCGGCGAGGCGGCAGCGCGCTGCCCGTAGCCCCGCACATGCGCAGTGATGCGCATAGCTAAGTGATAACGTCACACGCGCCGCTGCGCGGAGACAAGCGAGGCGACGGCGCGCGGCAAACACGTGCGACTCGGCGCAGCTGGTTGCCATGGTTAAGGCCCATGCGCAGAAGTGACTAGTGCGGACTGCCTGAAACGGGCTGCTGACAATACCAGTGTAGCTTTCACTACAATAAAGAAGAATGCTTAGAAATAAATGAAGGTAACAAGAGCTGGCGTTGACATGTTTCTCCAGTGCGGGAAAACGGCCGTTCCTGGGCTTGGTTTCGGGTCGGTTTATGCAGAAGTGCGAAGCAAACAGCTATGAAATTTGAGTGCTCTTCGTTTCAATCCAAAGGCATTTTGAACGAAGCATCAGATGACTGCATCGGACCAACTCCCTCCGTCGTTCTTGTCCTGGCGCTGCTCACAACTTGCGCCCTGGGATTAGCACATGAGATCCCTCTGTTAACTGAAAGGTAAAGGGGGCAGATTTTTCGAATAGAGATTACATTAATGCACCAAAAAAATTGAGTCGGTATGCACAATGCCACCCTTCGTTTCATAGTCATTATTCCCGTTTCATTGCTTTCCTCGAACATTTATATGACTCATAGAAGGAACGATAGATCGAAAAAGTAAATTCCCTAGGCCGAGACTAATCAGACACGCCGTAAAAATATGACCTGCTGCTCCGTGAATAACAGGGACAAGCTAAACTATCTACAAATGCAGGACTCAGGTACCCAAACTCGGTCTGCCGAACAGAGTCAGAACGGGATCATTTAAGCACCATGATCGTGAACTATGGTAGAGCGACGGGAAGAAGGAGGTCATGCAGTATAAAATAGAAGTGAACAAGGGTTGAGGGGAAGCCTCAGTTTCCATATCGAGCCAATGTTTCATGAACGGCATAACTGGCAGATATTAAATGCGCTTCTATATATTCAGGTGGTGCTCCAAATAAATTGTACGATTCCCGCTGTAGGTGATAGTCTTCCGGACCGACTACTTACGGCGGGAGAGTGAGATGCGCCCTAGGTAATGACTTAATCGATCTGCAGTGCTGCTCGTAGAAGTGGTGTTCAACCGGCAAGCAAATCATTACACTGTAGCCTTTCACCGCGTGGCCGTCTCTGTGATCTGTAAAGAAATCGAAGCGTCCACGAGGGCGTGGCTCGCACTGTCAGAGACGGATGACGTCATGGTCATCGCGTGTAAGCCTGCTGACACAGATTTTCGTCATAAACCTGTGCATGTAACCAGGCAGCCTCATCGTGTCCCGCAGAAATACAGGCAGTGTTGAACAGGCTATAACCGCTCCGGGTACAAGGTGATGAAGCAGCAGAGTTTCGAGTCGGAACAGCTCTGATACCATTGACTCCACTTTGCTCCTTCCGAGCTTGTTAAGTGTGATAGCTAGTAGGAACTGTGTCTGCAGCACTACAGTAAAATATCGAGTTTGGTTTGGTTGTAGGGTTTAACGTCCCAAAGCGACTCAGGCTATGAGAGACGTCGTAGTAGAGGACTCCGGAAATTTCGACCACCTGGAGTTCTTTAACGTGCACTGACATCGCACAGAACAGGGGGACCTTGCTTTCTGCCTCCATCAAAAAGCGGCCACCGAGGCCGGGATTCGACCCCGCAGCCTTGGGAACAGTAGTCAAGCGTCATAACCACTGCGCCACCCCGGCGGGTCTAAAGTATGGGGTTTAAGACTGAAAGCAAAAAGAAAAGTTTGGTTTGGGTTTGGTTTATGACGCCTAACATCCGAAAGCTTCTATGGCTATGAGGAACGCCATAATGGAGAGTTCGGGGCATTGCGACTATCCAGGATTCATTAACGTGCCCTGACATCTCACGGCAAACGAGAGCCTTGCTTTCTGCCTCCATGGAAAAACGGCCTCTGCGGCCAGGATTCGCTCTTACGCCCTTGGGTTCAACAGGTTCAAAACCGCCAAATGCCATTATAAGGTTTTACGAGCGCTTATATTTGAATTATTCAGGCCAACCTCTCTGCTTTTCCTTTCAATAAATCCATCTATCTATCTATATTTGGCTTAGGTTTATTTTTTTGCTTTGAGAACCCATACAGCATGCCTCTACGATAGACAAGAGAGTAATTTCCAACGCCATTTCTTAGGTTTTGTCAAGCTAAATTATACGTCGCACGAGGAATTCGAACCGACGATATATTTATTTTCACAGGCAAGTGTATGACTACTAGATTATAGCTTTAGGAGCCTGATCTATAGCCAGCTAAAACAGCTTATATGGCTTGCAGGCTGAAGCTCTAGAGGCAGTGACATTTCTATCTCAGCTAAAGATAACTGTATGACTACTAGACTATAGCTTCAAGAGCTGCCGCCAGCTAAAGCAGCTTACATGGCTTGCAGTCTGTAGATTTAGGGGCATTGAGATTTCTATTGAAAGCTAAAGATAAATGTATGACTATTAGTCTATAGTTTTAGAAGCATGCAATTTTCTATAGCCAGTTAAAGTACTTTGCATGGTACATAAGCTATAAAAATTTCCAAACACCACCCACAAAGCATCCAAACAGGTTTCGAAACTGAATTGCTCCCCATTCCTCGATCAGGGGCCGCGATGCCTCCAATAGCTAATCATGGGGCACAGAGTAGTAAAGCGCCCCGATGTTAACAGAGATAGCTGATCTATATTATTGAATTCCTTGCTTGAGCATCGATGTTATATCCAGATAACTTTTTACTGCAAATAGGCCACATGGTTCCAGGGTAGAAAGTTTAGTTTTTCCAGGTTTTTCTAAGCATCTCAAGGCTCAACGTTGAAGGAGGCTCATAAATTCTGCATTTGCTCTGGTTGGCCTTTTCTTGGTCTTGGTAAAATTCTGCAAGTGTCTTTTCAACACCAGTTAAAATGTCTGTTTTGCACAAAAAGCACTTCCCACGCTTTATTTCCTTCGCGACTTTTTCACGTGGCCTTTGTGGCACAGTCCGAGAGCTGTCGAAAAAGCCAAAAAGCAAAAATCTCACAAAGAAGAAAAAGCAAAGAATGGTCATTGTACCTTGTCGCATTTTTTGGATTTACGTAATGCCTTTTCCGGCGGGGCACGTGCGGACAGGTTCGATACTCAAAAATATTTTGGTTACAAAAGCAAGTCACATAACTCAGATTGCGTGAAAGCCAGGTAAAAAGTAATAAAGGGTCATGATAAGCATATCTGCTAGTAGCAGACTAAGATAACACCAGACTAGCTGACAGCATGTGACGCTGGCACGAGAATCAGTTCATGCCTAATGGTGTGTTGTAATCGCATTATTTTTTGTTTGCCTCCACAGACTTCAAAATGTAGCCATTCTCTATTGAAGATTGTCATTGACGTATTTCTGCACCTTTTGTTCCCTTTTTATTTTTAGTTTTCTATAACCTCAACATTATATCGTCATTGTATTTGTTAACGTCCATTATGAATTCCAACCGGGAGCTAAATTTTTCCTTAGAAGATAAAGATTTTTCGGGTTGACATCTTCGAAAGGTTGCATGAAACTCAGGTTGCATGAAAGTTGATACCTTGGTTTTTGTTCGCGAGATGATTCTCAAATATTTTTATTGATTAAAGGAAGGAATAAAAATTGTCACAAGCTGCAGTGCATGTTCACAAAGCATGTTTGCCTGTGAACGATAGTCGATACAAGCTTAATTATCAACATTACTTGCTACATAGCACTCCTACATACGAAAGCTCCTCATTGCCTGAAGCATAATCCGCACTATTGATAATAAACGCGAATAACTACGGTCTGAATCGGACCTCGCCAAAAGCATTTATGGCACACAAATGAATATTCAGCCCGATTATAACACTGAATATAACATGAAAATCATTTTCAATTAATCGTAATATGCACTTCCTATCACTTATTGCTACCCGGTATCAAGTCTCTACACTTTTTCTTTGTGCTCAACAGAGGTGGGCAACCTCATGAGGTTTCGACCTCATGAGGTCAACCTCAACCTCAAAATGACCTCAACCTCACGGAGTGAGGTGAGGTTGAGGTGAGGTCGGCAAAACCTGAAATATTTTTGAGTGAGGTCACCAAATGAGACCTCAACCTCATGCGTGAGTTTGAGGTTGAGTGAGGTCATAACTTAGTGAGGTCGGCCTTTGAGGTCGAAATTATTGTTTCCCACAGCGATAAAATAGCCGGAAAAACACATTTCATAATGCCTGTCGTGTACACTCTTTTGGCTACCAACGCGCACGTACCGAACAGTTTGCGTCTGTGCGTTTGCGTTCGACACGAAAAAAAGGAGGGGGGGGGGGGCCGTAAAGCGCAGCACGGCAAACGAGTGGGGTTGGACGACGGCTGCAGACTCGAAAGAAGGTGAAACAAGATCCCGCCACCATTCCGAGCGAGTATGGGAAGTGAAGAAAGTCTGCGCAAACTCGAAGGGTTTCCAGACCTACGTGAGTATGTCGACTTCTCGGGAAAAAAAAACTAGAATAGTAGAAAAGAGGGAAGCACAAGATCCAGCAACCAAGGAATTGCTTGGGGAGGATGGCACGAGAGAGGAGGTTTCAGAGAGGCATATGGAAAGAACAAGGATGCAGAAGAGACGAGAGATAAATGGCTTGACGAGAAGTCACCCCACGAAGACTGTATTTTAGTAAATAAAATCTGGTTTTGCTATTGTATATGGTACGAGATAAACCAAAGAAAGCAATAGGACAGTAGATCGTAGTTGTATCAGTGCAATCCACTCTTTTATTATTATTATTATTCACTAGACATTAAATTAACCCTTACATAAAAATATAAATTTAATGTGCCCTTCTCGAAGAATCATTGAAGAACAGACAGGTGACTGACTACTGCTTGCAGTCATTCTCATACCCTACGTGAGCTTGCGCCTTTTTCATTTACATGTTTGTTTATCGAGGGCCTCCCCTCCGTCATACAACTTGCAGCCAAAGTGGCGGGCACGCCTTTTGTTCGTAAGCTGGCTTCTGCTCTTTCGGCTCCGCAGCCGGTGTCCGATCTCAACTAGCGGACAAAGCGCGGATCCGGGAACCCCTCGGCATTTCTTGGAAAGTAAGCCACTGCACATACGCGCGCCTCTGGGAGTTTGTGAGTTTTAGGTATTTTTAAGTGCGTTTCTGTCAACGGGGCCGAGAGTTACAAGGACAGTGGCAGTGTGGGCAAGAGAGCGAGTTGTGTGCGCGGTGCTCGAGCGTGTGAATGCGCGAGTGAAGATCTGCGTCTCCTCTTCTCGTTAGTTTTTCAGTACACTTGCACCACCCCTATTATTCCTCACTTCTTGTTTTCGTTTTGTGTGGTCACCTACCAGTGCCCCCTCTCGCGTTTGTGCACGCGCGTTTACTCACAACCGGCCGCTTTTCTGCGGTACGGCCAGTCGTCCCCCCCCCCTCCCCCTTGGGGGGCCCCTCCTCCTAAGAAAAAAAAAACAAAAAATCAGAAAAGACAATTCTCAGATTCTTCCTCTCGCAACATTCTTTTCTTTTTTTTTTACTTCTTTAGCTTTTGGTTGTGCGTTATACCTCCGACTGGCGTATTCCTGTTGGTCTAAAGAAATGTAAAGACAGGCCCTTCTCGGAACGCCGCGGCGGCTGCGCGGACTTCTGTCGCTTGTCGACCATGCAGGCATCTCATCGTTTCGCAGGAGGGAAACGCTAGTCAGTGTTCAAACTCTGCTCTTCCTTCCTGTAGACGCGTTGCCACCCTGCTCACCACCCGCTAGTCTTCCTCTCTTGACGAATATTGTGCAGTCGAAGAAAAACGAAACAACTCCCGTAGCGTGGGTTAAGTGTTCGAGCTTCCTTCTCCCAGTGGGCGTGGTTCTCTCGTCGCGACTAGAAGCTGGTGTCTTAGCCCCACGTTCTCATCGACACCAATCGTTCCTGGAACGTCTGCTTGGAAGTCGCCCCTAAACGGCGTCGGTGAGCCGCCCGAAATCGGCAAAAAAAAAAAAAAAAAGGCAGCATCTAAACTACATGCTGTGTTCTTCGCCATTTACCGTGGCCGTCTTTTTCAAGCGAAGACACGCAGCCATGCCGTGGTCGGCGACTTGCTGTAATTTATGACGGAAGTTTCCGCCCTTTCCAGCTGAGGTCTGCCCTTCTTCTTCGAGGTCTATCGCATTGTTGCGTTCGGCGTCGAGGGTGCATGACATGGTTGCGGTTACGGCAGGTGTGGTTATGGCAGATATAGCGAAAAAATCTAAATATACCGACGATGATGTGTGCGCGCGCAGTTGTCGAATTGACGAAGACATCGAAGGTCATTTCCGTTACAATAGCCACGCAAAAGAAACGAAAAGCACTGTAAACTTGGAATGCATTCACTGCGACAAGAAACTGTGTGGACAAGGAAACCAGCTTTTGAGCTTCTCTCGGCATCTCAAGGTAATGTGCGAATTATCCCTAATCCAACGTATTGTTTCTTTAACTTACATCAATGATAAAAGGTATGTTTTGGGTCTGCAAATTCACCGTTAGTTATTATAAGTAGAAGGGAGGGTAATATTTCCAATAATTTGTCACGGCGTTTGTTCTATACAGCACAACTCACTCGTCAGGATTATCGAAAGTAGCGCAATGTCAAAAGTCAAGCACGCTTTACCTTTTCGTAACTAAGCGTCTCTGCATATGGCAACATTTTGTTCTGTCCGCCTCTTGTGATAAGTCCCACGTCAGAAGTCAGTTTGATAAAAGAATGTTATGGTACTACAACTTCCATATACACGCAAGTGGTCGATCTACTTTTTTTTTTTTTGTAACAGAGACGTTACACTGAAGAAACATTAGATTGCTTGTGATTTTGTCATCCGATTCGATTTCAAATCGCAGGAAAATGTCTTCACCAAGAAATTATGACTTGCTTGTCATGAGGAAACACTATTTGACGGTCACAGATATGTGCGACGTTTCACTGCAGACCTTCGGGAGTTCGCATCCAGCAGCACCAAGGACACATAAGCATTACAGCGGGAATTAGGACAAAAGTTACCATGTCAAAACAAATAAAAATAAAATTTGAAGAGTTGAAGCTGAACAATTATACTGCCGTTATTAGGTCAGCCTGCTATGAATCAGTAGCCCCGCTGGCAAATGTTCATTTAATTTTTTTTTACTTTACAAGTAACCCTCGTCATATTCAATGTTGTTTAAAATTTATGTCTTTATTGTGGCGTGTCACCGCACAGGACTTGTGCCATGACGTTTTATAGTTAGTGTTCTCAAGTGAAAAACCTTTTATTTTTATTTTTTATTTTGAGGTCGAGCGACCGACCTCAAACTCACAGTTTGAGTTTGAGGTGAGGTTGAGTGAGGTCGGTGGTGGCATCAGAAAAATTGAGGTGAGGTCACCTGGTCAAACCTCAACCTCAAAGCGTGAGGTTGAGGTTGAGTGAGGTCAGGAAATTTTTATTGAGGTTGAGGTGAGGTTGCACTTTTTGAGGTCAAATGCCCACCTCTGGTGCTCAAATCTCGACCATTTCGTCTGCAGCACGAAGGAATGTATTTCCTACAACTTTAGAACATGTCGACCCGAAAAAAAAAGAAAAACACAATAAAGAACCTTTATCTTCTACGGAAAAATTTAGCTCCTGGTTGGAATTCATAACGGACGTTAACAAATAACGATGACGATATAACGTTGAGCTTAGAGAAAACTAAAAATAAAAAAGAACAAAAGGTGCATAAATACATCAATGACAATCTTCAATTCTACAATAGAAAATGGCTATATTTTGAAGTCTGGAGCCAAACAAAAAAATAATGTGATTACAACACACCATTAGGCATGAACAAATTCTCGCGCCAGCGTCACATGCTGTCAGCTAGTCTGATGTTATCTTGGTCTGCTACTAGCAGATATGCTTGTCATGACCCTTTATTACTTTTTTTCCTGGCTTCATTAAAGCCTTCAAAATTGAATTATCGAAATCCATATTTTCGTTTACACTCGTTGGGCTTCTAAACCGTTCCTAAATGATTCATGCGAAGAAAAAGTCCTTCTCAATAAATGCATAATTGTCTACAGAAACAGAGATCCCTGGGATACAAAACAACGTAAGTACAGCAGCAGTGATGGGCAACAGAGGGGGAAACAGAAGCAGAACAGCTCAAAAAACACAAGCCGATTTCAACCCACGTTGTATATACATAGTTTGCGCTCGCGTTACCGTAAATATGTTGCTATAATAATAAACTCGTACACTGTCCAGTTTCTCGATTCGATTCTTGCATCGGAAGTGGGTAGATGTAATAAAAATATTTCGAATTGCTATTTTAACGCATGCTAGGAAAGCAAAGGACGTACAAATTATTTCAAGGTTCTCTAGTATATGGCCACCATCACACACACGTCTTCCGCTTAGTTTCTTAAACATTTCCTGAAGAGTTGTTCAGGTTGAGGCAGTATTCGCTGTCTTGATCACAAGTTCTTAACAAATTTAACACCCCATTTCAATTATTGTCCAACACTTGCTGCTTGAGTGCTAGTAGTCTTCGAGACCCAGTGATAATATCTTCTAGTCGCTATAGTGGGCTCTTCTGGTTCAAAGGAGGAGAAACAAACGAGGCTACTTATTGGAACTAAACAAGGTTAAGATTCACGAGCGAGGATAGTGCAGATGCATGCCCGAACCATAGTATTCACCGTGTATGAGTACCATGCCATGAAACTATGGCCGCTTCGCGCTGCTGTTTTGCTTCAACGCTGTCACCCGACGCTGGTGGCCTTGCGGTAAGAAACCCTGCAGGTCGACGTCGTGTTTTTAACGACAGAAACAACAGGCCTGTTTCCGAAATGTCCCTTGGTTTCCGCGGCCATTATTCACTTCGATAAGATCAACGGCTTGAAGCGACAGCGCTGTAAATTGCCTACTTTCTCGCGGTTTGTCAGACGCAGTTTTTTTATGGAGCTTTGTTTATACATTATAATGGACACATACATGTCTGGTGGTACCATGGCGACTCCGCATCGCCAGGGCAGTAAGGAAGTGAGATTGAAAAGTGACCGTAACGTGTGTCCTCAAATAGGTACATCATTTGTCATGACAGACAAGGGGCACGCGACATCTTGCATCAGCGACCACAGTTTCCATTAAAGGAATCGCGCGACGCAGGGAAGACTTTTCATACAGCTTTTTCTATTTGCACCTCACGTCAGAGTTCATCCCGTTTTTACTGCTTGGGTCACCATTTTCACTACCTCTGAACTTTTGTTTCCAAGTTTCCTTTATCGTTTATTTTGCGAAGCTGCACACGATCGACGAAGTCTCTATATAGCCTAACTGTATGCTTAGCAGAATGCCTGCACTATCAAGCGCTAGTATAGTTAATCATGAATGTGGCAGTAGTACATTGACAAACAATAATGTTGAGGAATACATAAACGAACAAGTAAAACATAGTGCAACCATTTTTCGCTTCCTCGTATGGCAGTCTTCTTTGCATCAAGGCAGCGGTAATGACATGATATGTTTTCAAAAATAATAGAATCTTAATCGCATCCTGTTGAGGCTTCGCAATATTTTGTCTGTGAGTGCCGTTTTTTTACACCTTTAAATTTCGTCCTGACACAGAATCCCCTCAAATCCACAAATTCCATTGGCCCGCTGCAAATACATCACTAAATATTGACCGAAGGTTTTAAAGATATAGACTTTTGTAGTCGTGTTATTCCCTCTGTTAGTGCCACCCTGCTGCAAAGTGTACAGTCTTTGCCAAAAGTAACCAGGCTGCGTGTTCCGCTTCTCAGTCGGGTAGTGGAGAGTTCGTACCACTTCTGAAGCAGTAACACTGTGCAAAGTAAAGGCGAGCTCCTGTCCTCACTTCTTAGTATGTTGGGATCCCCTTAACATGCAGCCTGGTAACTTTAGGATCAATGTTAGCTTTAGAATGCAAGCAAGAAACAAAACATGCAGCCTGGTTACTTTTGGCAAAGACTGTACATTTTCCAGCAGGGTGGCTCTAACGATTTTAAACCGATCAAATTTCGAAAACCCTTTTGAGCCATAGTGCTTCTTGTTTTTTTATTGCGCATAGTTTACACACTTAAATGCTATTGGTCACTCGATTTCAGTACGCTGCGGTTGTAACATGCACAGACTTCTTATTAATACATTTCCACGCAGCTCGAACTTTCCACCGATAATATCTGCAAACTGAAAGTGAACATTCTGGGACAATGTGTGCTTACAGAAATTTCGGTATTTTTTTTACCCCTCTGAAGCAAATGGGGCCGGTCAGCCTGTTCTATCTGAATGGACAGGCTCAAAATATTTTTGAGCAACTAGAATTTCCTTGAGTGTTTCCTGAATACTTGGAAAAAGTACCAAAGCACCCGAAAGAATCTTATTTTTACAAAATTAGCGATGTGCTTACGTGTGGAATCTTCTTTCATGGAAAATGCCAAGCCTTCAATACCAGTGCACAGAAAAAGAGTACTATTGAAATTAATTTGCACTATTTTGTCCAGACTTTCTTCCATGTTGCCTTGCACCAGAGCATTCAGCACCAGAGAACACACTGCCATTAGGATTTTAGCAGGTTTCTTAACATACAGCTGTGACACAGGAGCTGAGAAAAGTTCCTATTTCAATATATAAGTTTCTCGTGACGTGCAGAGAATACATTACTTCCGTTAGTTTGTAAACGTTCTAAAATATTCTTGTACCAAGCATAAATGTAAAACTTCTGTACCAATAATAAGTACAAATTACAAGACGTTTATGAGGTGCCAAAATCGATACTACGAGCTGAGAAGATTAGACACATTGTGCTCGAGTTAGGCGCTTTAAAACAAAACAGTGATTTCAATATAAATCGGTTTCTTACCTTATTGAGGATGGAAATGAAAGCAGTCAATGACAAAGAACGACCGCGCCTTTACTCAATGCAATCGAGAAATTGCATTTAAAAAAAGAAAGCAGTCTCAAAGTCCCTATCGAAGCCATCATCGCTTATACCGAGTTGTTCACAGTGAATTCCTGTATCAGTCATCGTCATCGCTGTTCAGTCATCGCTGTTATATGGTTGACGAACTTATCCAGGGAACGGACAAAATGAGTTCGCTCGTTTTTTAGTAGATAACGTGCGCGCACTAGCCCTAACACGCAGATTTAGGGAAGGAAAAAACTGCTAACTAAACACACGTACATATGGGACGGTTACGAAAAGGCTGAATCAGAGAACGACAAAAGATAGGACATCAAACTCCAGATTAAATTTCCTGTGCTTTGTGTCAGCTATGCCCAAACCATCACTCTTTCACTTTATGACGTCTCTGAATATGGTTTATCACATTCGCCCGCCTGCTCTTCTGCATTCCCAAAAGCATTAAGTGGTGTCAGACGTCATTTCGGCCATCGAAGTTGCGTTCTGTGACCTGGGACTCCTACAGTTATTACGTTCCCTGTTTGGAGATTTCTCCGCCTTTGAACTAAATTTGTTACCATTAAGCTGAATTCAATTAGAGTGCTTTAATAATTAGAAAATAAATATTACCCTTTCATTGTTTGAGAAAAAATGCACCATTTTGTTTAGTAATTGAGCTTTTTTTTTTTTTTTCTTCTCCTGAACTAGTAAACTTCAACGTCGACAGCTCTGCTGATGGAATTTAAAATAAACCAAATACCTCTCAAAATTTTGTACGCATTTACTCTGGAAGTAGCGTTTTAAGAGATAACATCATATGATATCTACGTTACGGCATAAAGGGATTACCAAAATGAGCATAACAATTAACAACAAGTGACAATTCGTGTATTTTTTTCGTTTTACTTGTGGTGCTGAAAAAAAATTAAATACCGCCTTGTAATATTACACTGCCAAATTCCCTTCTTGTTTGGAAAAATGAGACCACAAATATATGTATAATAACTTAAATATCAGCATTTATTATTCTTCAGCTGCCGCCCCGCCGGGAAGGCGCAGTGGTTAGGCGCTCGACTACTATGCCTAAAGATGCGAGATCGAATCCCGGCCTCGGCGGCCGCTTTTCCATGATGGCGAAGAACAAGACTTCTGTGTACTGTGCGATGTCAGTGCACGTTAAAGAACCCCAGGTGGTCAAAATTTCCGGAGCCCTCCACTGCGGTGTCTCTCGTAGCCTGAGTCGCTCTGGGACGTTAAACCCCACAAATCAAACAAACCAAAGCAAACACTTCAGCTACTTTCTGAAAAATTTGAAATGCAACGGCTCACATTTCAACTACTTTCGCCAAGTTGCCTTCAGCATTCATTTGTTATCTACCGCGTCTCAGCAGACGCACACTGATTGCCGTCATCCGGGCGCGGAGCGCTCCCTCCCAGCTCGTAATGACTGCACCGAAGAACTTTTGTTCAACGATTGCACACAGCCCCCTGTAGCTCCATCAAACTACTCAGCTCGTGATCAACTAGCTTTGTCATGCATTCCAGAGTTTGCGGGCTTGTCGACTACGGGCTTGTTAAAGTAGCCTTGCCAGCGGAAGACTCCAAATATTTGTTTTACGAGAACGTTATAGTGAGAAAAGGAAAACCAAAATTATATGAAAAGCGACGCAGAAACCGGACCTTGACATGCGTGCCTGTCTGTATGCTATTATCCTATATGGAATTTTTCAAGCCGCTTTTCAGTTTTTAAGGCAATTTGCCACCAGCTATTAAAATAAATATTAAAGGCTTCGCCCGGACTAATAATAAGAGTGTCAAACGTCGCTACGTGAGCTACATATTAGGCAAGTACTATTTTCTACATGCATGACAGTTCTGATAATTTAGTTACACGATATAGCCATTATTGTGACGCATTAAATTCCTGTTCCTAAAAACAAACATTTCTTTATATGTGAATCAATGGCGTACAGAAACAAAGCGTGCAATATTGGCCACCAAACACTGCTACTGGTTAATGATTAAGGTTTTGCTTTCCGTACGCCATTGTCACAGCTAAACAAGTAAATCAAATGAACAGTCACAAAAATTTAAGAGTACATCCCTACGAAGTTTACGATAGCAACCTGTTCCACCCCAGCCTGCACTACCTCAGCGCGGGGCAAAATCTGTGTCATAGAACAGTGTGCCCGCAAAGTCCAATTACAGACCCTCAAAAATACCAGTGGGTTAGGCAAATCATCGAGGCAATGAAAACAACACGTGCAACTGACATGTGCGTCAGCGTGTCATTGCATGCAATATCGAGGAAAGAGTGTAGGTCTTTACATTGTTGGCTAACAATATGAAAGTAAATAGCGTCAATCCTTTTTTAATTGCGTCTGACTGTTTTCTTCTGTTTTTTTTTTTTTTTTTTTCAGGCGCTTCAAGTGGGTACACATGCTTAAGCCTAACAAGAAAAAAGCATTGAAATATCAGCGTTTATGTATTTGTGTACCATTTATTGTACCTTCTTGACATAATGTTTTAAGAGACATGGTGAAATATTATCTCTCCCCTAAAAAACAGTAATCTTCTGATCAATTGCGCCAGGATACCTTTCTTGTAATCGACGCTCCATATTCTCCTTGGCGCTGTTCACTTTTCTTCCTAGCCTTTTTACTCTTACTATTCGCAACAACATTCGACCCCACTTCTTCTTGAGCAATTTGGTAGAGTTGCGTTGATTTTAGAGCATTCAGCCGCAGAGGCTACCTCTATGCGGCGTTTTTGCATGTACATGTATGATATTTTGAAAAAAGCGATCGGTAACGCCCCAGACCTGCAGCTTACCAAAACTAATGATTCCGAAGTACAATATCTAGAATTGCTCGAGAAAAAACAAAACACCTATAGCTGCTTCTTAAAACATCGAACATAATAGGAAAGCACCTGTTTTCATTTTTTATGCCTTGTACTACGTCCTTCCTGTGCTTATAAGCTAATTTTATATGCACCTACTTTTGAACCGCCGATGAAGAAAAAGAAACTCCATGAAATGGTCTTTGAATGTAGGTTTAATTAAATCTGAGATCTTAACTCGAGGAGATCCAACAGGCACGGCAATTCGTACAACAAACAGTTGCACAGCGGTATATCTAATTTTCTTTGAAATATTTAAATAGGTATAAAAACCAGCACTAGGATATAACTGCAGTGGACCGAGGAAAACTTGCAGCTGTAAAAAGTGTAGTGCCATATGTCACGTTTTAAAGTAACCTTTAGTGGCTCATCAGTGGCGTGCGTCTGACGAGACAGATCCAAAACCGACCTAGCACTATCTCCAAACAAGTTACACCAGAATCCAGTCCATA
The DNA here is from genome assembly GCF_055883805.1 of Amblyomma maculatum. Classification (NCBI taxonomy): domain Eukaryota; kingdom Metazoa; phylum Arthropoda; class Arachnida; order Ixodida; family Ixodidae; genus Amblyomma; species Amblyomma maculatum. The sequence goes on along the minus strand of NC_139344.1, from coordinate 362,446,882 downwards.
ACCAGTCTCCAGTACAATTCATAAGCCCATAACTCAATCCAAAAACCAATCCATAAAAAATCCAAAGCACTTTCTGTAAATTCATTAACGTTTAAGTTAACGTTTAAGAAAAAATCATCCTCCACCGGAAGGCGAACTGCTGTCCCCTCGAGTACCAGCCGAGCGAGCTAACCAACTACGCCACGCCGGGCAAGTGGGAAACACCTCTTAAATCCTCCTTCATCTCTCCTGCCGTCTCTATGGCAACGGGGAGGAAATGGGTAGAGAAGAGAAAGGGGGAGGGGTGAAGGTGAAGGCGAAGGCTCTGCCCGAAGCTTTGATGACCAAGCGGCGGAACAAGCGCGCTCCATCATCACCGAGTGGAGCTACTGACTTCGAATCCAGCACAAAAAAAAAAAATCCGCTCTCTTGCCCTGTGCCATCGACGGGGTTCTGTAAACAACCCAGTAGAACTAGCCCCAAACGCATTACCGCTCTTGAAGAATCCAGAGTGCTTCGTCGAATTTTTACCGAGGCATCATCCTGACACTAATGTCGCCATAATGCACCAATAAATGACCATGTGTATTTTATTTTTTTTTTAATGTCCAGAGCCCTTCTAGACTCATGGTGACGTCCGTGTAGTTGGCTGGATGTGTTGTGGTGATTCGCCGGGGATAGGGTTTTAGCGCGTGCTTCTATTGGAGAGAAGAAAATGTTGGTTAAGGTTCCGATTACTGCGTAAAGCCGAGACTCATTATTTCTTAATTCCGCGCATCTCAGTCTTATTTGCAACTGCCACCTATACACACAGCTGGCACAATTAATTCCTCAGGGGGGCAACTTCTAGAAAAGCAAAGAGCCAAATGACAAGGAAAAAGAAAAAAGCTTTAACTATTTGCTTCGCCTCATCACAAGTCCGATATTTGGCCTTGTGTTCATCACGTTGTTCGCAATACTCACATTGGGACTTTCCTACTCCGGAACAACTCATTAACGATTCATTAGCTGAGCGCACAGCACGTTGACTCGAAGTGCAGCAGAACGCTGACAAAAGTAGAGGGCACGCGTGCTCGTCGCCATCCCACTAACAAGCTCGGCGCACGCAATCAAGCTCTCTGCTGAATAAGAAATGCTCACAGTACAAAACAACGTTGACGCTTGATATACGAGCTTCTACAGCGCCTAACAAAAGCATGCACGTATGTAGCACGTTACGGAAAATGCTTGTCATGTTCAGCGAAATACTGCCAATGCAAAGTGGTAGGAAGGCCTGTATAAACAGCGCGGATCCTCTAATGCGTACCGCTCTAGATGCGCAAGGGAGGTGAGGTAGTAATCAACGACAGCGCAGAGAACAACGGCGTGTTTTTCTAGGCATCTCGCTCAGCGCACTACAAGCAAAATCCAAAGGAGGCACAAGTTCGTCAACCTAATGAAGTCAGTAACTATGCCACAACTAGATGACTAGAATCGAAACTGGGATGAAATGTAGAGGGTTTGAGATGCCCATAGAATAATGCCAGAATTTTCCCTCTAAGCTTATGTTCTTCAGTGAGGCACATGCTGTTCAATATGCTCTAGAGTTCTTGGAGTTGCCTTCACTCATTCGTAGATAAATTTAGGTCAGAGCACATATAAGTGAGTACTAAAATGCAAGCAGTAAGAAACCGCTGCGATCATGCCCCTTCATGCTGACAGCTTCATTAACGAGAATTTCCTGTATACGATACTATTTATTCAAGGCAAATTTCAATAGACAAAACGCGTTCGGCTAATTAACCCCTCGTCCGCCCTAAGCATGATGATTCATGTTGCCTGTGGGACCCAAACAAGATAACCCTTAAAAACCATTGAGTGGAAAATCGTGTCATAAGATTTGCACAGTCGTGAGCAAAAGTGGAGAGACCGCCGCTTCGGCGGCGGGAGCAGTTGTGGGGCCGCCCCGCGGCGCTGCTATCTCGCCGCGCTCGCTCGCTGCGAGAGTGTCCCGAGGGACGACAAACTTCCCCCTCGCTCTCGCTCGGGTGTTTATCATGCCTGATAAATTTCTAGTGCGGATTTCGGCTACTCTGCTGGTAAACGGTCGCGTCAAAGAGGAGTGTGAAAAGAAAAGTGTGTACTGGGCTTGCAGGTATCGTGAATAGAGTTTAAAAACTCTTCTCACGTCTTATAGCACCCTATAGTAAATTGTGCGCCACTTCGCAAAGAAACCTGCCTTCAACGCGAATCATTCCACACATCCGCAGCCTAAAGTAATAAAATTAACAATTCAAGAAACAGCACTACTAACGCCAAGGGGGAATCGTTTCTCTTCATTAGAGGAGTTCGCCTGTTTTGTCAGCCAGCTCTGGGGTCGTGTCTCATTCATTTACACTGTACCCAAACAAAGCTTATCATATGTGCTAAGAAATTAACAGGTAATGCTCTGTGCGTTTTTGTCTATAGTACCTTCTAAGCTTACAAAAAAGACCGGCCGCTCATGGATATCGTAAATCACTCGCATCAGACTCACAAATTTGCAACATCACTCCGTGCACAGTGAGCTCTGTGACAGAGAACTGGTATCACAAAGCCGTCACCATTCACACGCATAACGAATAACTTCAGTAACGATAGTCAAAGCCCTATTCACACAATGAAGGCTTGAAACTAAGCTAATTTGGAACACTTAAGGCTCTGCTTGCATTTCATAAGCGCTCTCAATATGCGGATGCATTCAAAATAAGCTCTTTTCTGTGTTTTTCCCGCTATCCCAACATGGCATTCTCACAGCTATTTACTGATTGAAGAAAATCAGGCCTGCAAAGTGACTTCTCAAGGCTCGAGCAAAGTTTCCTGTGCATTTTCTTTCCTTGCAGCGTGCCAGCCGCCGACTTATTAGGCAGGCAAGCCACCGACGGCGTTACCGCCGAAGCGAGCCGAGAATAGGATCAGCTGCCGCTACTTTCCCTCCAGGAACTACACACTTTTTTTTTTTTCACACTCCTCTTTGACGCGACCGTTTACCAGCAGAGTAGCACAAATCCGCACTAGAAATTTATCAGGCGTGATAAACACCCGCGCGAGAGCGAGGGGAAAGTTTGTCGTCACTCGCGGCACTCTCGAAGCGAGCGAGCGAGGCGAGATAGCAGCGCCGCGGGGCGACCCCGCAACTGCTCCCGCCGCCGAAGTGGCGGTCTCTCCACTTTTGCTCACAAGTGTGCATTAGGATTACTCATATCATATGTGTGTAGGAATATTGAAAACAAAAAATAATTTCTACAGCCTTGAATCATGTCGGAAAATCGCTTTTTTCACGGGTTTTAATATGCCCTCTTTAGTCATTTCTTTACCACAACAGCTCACCGCCTTTCACTTGGAATTATCCATCTAAAAGCTCTCTGTACACCTCAAGCATCAACTTCTGTGCACTCAAAATCTTTCTTCTCCAAGACAGCAAGAGCAAGAACCTGGAACTACTTGTCCGCTAAAGCTTTTGTCTAATCCGGCCCTGAATACTTCAGATCATAGCTCATTAAACTAATAAGTAACAATGTGTTACCCCATCGCTCACAAAGCCCCTAGTGTGCCATTGAGGTACAAATAAGTAAATAAGGTAAAGAGAATAAGTTTATATGCTTTTTCCCGTTATAAAGATCAGGATACGAAACAGGACGCCTTCCTGAAATAAATATATGTTATTGCACGTTAGAAATTATAATAAATAAATAATTGGTTGAAAGAAAGCGAAAGGCGCAGCATTTGTCAAACGTTTTGTGAGGGCCCCTGAACCGCGCCGTAAAAGAAGGGAGGAAGGCGGGAGTGAGAGGTGAAAGAGACAAACAGGATCCGGTTGTGGAGGGCTGCATAGTAATTTCGACCACCTGGGGATCTTTAACGTGCACTCACGGGAGGTGACTCACATCGCATAGCACATTGACGCCTCTTCATTTCGTATCCGTCGAAACGTAGCGCCGCGGGCGGTCAAGATCGAAGCCGGGTACTCCGGCACAGTAGTCGGGCATCTCAGCCACTGCACCACTGCGGCAGGGCTTAATTGTTGTTTTGTTGTTGTTGTGGCTGTAGGAAGAAGTAAAAGAAAATGCACGAGCCTGCTACTGGCTCTGTAACTGAGCCACCTCGGCTGCCTCGTGCGGACAGAAGAGAGAAAGTAGAGAAGAAAAAAAAGAAGAGGGAGAGAAAGACGCGTGCCGGAACAGCCGTCGTCCACCGCCTAAGCGGTGGCGGGTGCAATGATGGCCTACAACAAATAAATATTCGGTGGCTGGCTAGCCCACGCTGCAAGCGGCGGTGACCTACCTGTCCCAGCCCCATCAGGGCAAACTAGGCTGCGCTATGACGACACAGCGGCAGGTACTATTGCAACCGCGTCTTTTCTCATTCTTTCACCCACCCTTTTTAATATCGCCATGGCTCCTCTCGCGGTTCAGTTATCGTTTATTCCCAATCTTCAGCACTTTTTACGCCCATGGCATCACACTGTGGTGCTCGCGTGGATCTTCTGGTCCCATTCAAGACACCATTCAGCAGGGATTGGGTATTAGTTCTTGCTGACCGTTCAGGCCTGTCTACTGCTCCCGAGAAGTCAGAACTCCTACTTTTGACTCACTCTGCTTATCAACGAACTCACAACTCACTGATCTCTCTTACCTTGGGCGACCCTCATTCCCCAAGGTTTCTCAATGTCGCGTTCTCTGGCATGCCTCTGCATGCCGCCAAAAATTTCCGGGCTCTCCATGCAGCTGTTGCTACCTGTTTCTCTCCCTCATTTAAGTCGCCGAGTTGTGAGACGATCATCTGGCCTGAGGGAAGCTCACGCCTGTCGACTGGCTCACACGTTGGCCCTTAACAATATCCTTTACTTTGTACCATATCTTTCATTCACCCAGAACCAGCTAGACACATTTGCAACAGCTCTTCACGGCTTTTATAAAGCTGCTCTTAGTCTTCCCATAGCCACATCCATCGATAAGCTTTATGCCACCGGGTTTTTTGATCCTCTTAACAGTCGCCTTTCCCTTCACCGCGACCGACAGATAGCTCGCCTCTTCAGCATAGTTCATGGACGCTGGCTTCTCAACCAGGCTAACATTTCCCCCATCCAGGCAGTTCCTCTGCACCTCCTGCCCCCCCTCCCCCCTCTCCGGAGGACACTAACCTCCGTATACTACCTCTTCCAGCAAATATGGCGCCGGTCCTGCATGCTGGCCGCCGACATGCTGCTTACCAAGATACTTTGTTGGGCGAGTTGGCCCAACAAAGTATCTTGGGCCAAAGTGTCGTTATATTAATAATAACGACATGCTGCTGCCTCTCATCATAGTCCGCCCTTCAATACCCATGGAGTCGCTTACACGGATGCCTCTTAAGTGGCTCCTCGCGGGTCCGGAAGCCAGGTCCTCTTTCGCTCTCGTCATCTACCCCTGTCACTCAAACTAGCGGCCTCTTTCTCCACCCTCCGGATATTATCTCGCTTGAGATCCTCTCCATCATTCATGTCATTCAATGTTTCCATTCTCTCCCACCCGTGCCTCAGTATATTATATACACTGACTCCCAGACTGCTATCAGTGCCATTCAATCTAAAAGTCTCACACATCATCTGTCCACGGAGCTCGAGTCCGCACTTCTTGCACTGCAGCCCTGCCCCGTCTTCCTCCGACGGATCTCTGGACACCCGATGAGTAACGGCAATGAGCTGGCGAACCGTCTCGCTCATGAAGCTCATAACCGGGCACCGTTCATGCAGATACAGCTGTTTACACTCATAACACCTGCACGGCTATATCTGTACAAATTCCGTCGAGATCCATCATGCCCCAATCGCCCTTCCCTTTATGCCAACCTTTCCCACTGGCTATTTTCTTGCCCAGTTGCATTGCAATCGGGTTTCTCCCCCCCCCCCCCCCCCATACTCTCTGGACCTGGGGGGCTGGCTTGGTGCTGAGGGTGAACAGCGCCTGCTCGTCCAGCAGGCCATCGATGTATTAGGCACCTAAGTGTTGCGCCTCAATAAAGTCTTTACTACTACTACTACTACTACTACTACTACCACTAGTACTACTACTACTACTACTACTACTACTACTACTACTACTACTACTACTACTACTACTACTACTACTACTACTACTACTACTGCCTTTTAGTAAGTAATACCCTTTACACATTTTCTGATCAATTTCACACGTTTATTGGGCTGTTTTATATCTAAATTAATAATAGTAATTGGTTCACAAGAAAGGAAAGGCGCAGTGTCACACTTGTTCTGTGGACACCTGAACCGCACCATTTCCGGCCTTTGATCGCACACACTGACGACACATCCGACGTCAATATTACCAATAAAAATAAAAAGCGGAAACGCGGAATAAAAAGCGGAAATGTGTTTTCAATTTGTTCTTTCCTGTGCTGCTTTAGGGGGCTAATCGATAAGACCGGCCTCATAAATTTGCATAGTGGAACAGATTTACGTGTCTACTAAAATGTCATATCTTAGGTTCCTGCATTAATCTCTTAGATCTATACAATAGCCCTAAGCTTGTGTTGCAAGCCGGCACGCCATAAAAATAGAGTTGAAAAGAGCATATTACGAGGGAATAGAGCTTTAAATTTCAGCAGCCCATTGACGTCGCAGGTGCAATTCATTAGGGCGCATTCGCGAAGCACGAATGTCACCGAAGGTCCGATGAGAACAATACACTGCTACTAACGACGCCATCAACTTTAGAAAGTTTTCGCGAACTTGCATGCTCCGCTGATTACCCTCAGGCCTTTTATTATGCTTCGCCGCAACGATGCTGCATTTTCTCTCCAGAAATGTTTTGAAATCCCGCGTCGCGTATTTTCGTTTTCCACGCACTTTGTCAGCACCAACCTGCAAAAACAATCATATCTCTGAACTCTGAATCTGCACCTGTGCGCGAACGCAAACAGGCATTCCTTTGCTATTCCTTTGAATTCGTGGCTGGGCCCTAATGGCTTACTCGTGTTTTAAAAATTCGCAGCGTCAGCGCATTCATGCTGCCATACATTACTTCACAGGACGCGTATGGTGTCTCTCTCATCAGAACTGTCCATATATATAACCTCCCCCTCCCCCTACCAGGACTTGTAGCCTTCAAAGCGAAGTCATGTTTCTGTGTTACAACCGTACCGCAAAGGCAATGTCCCCATTCTGACGGTTATGTGTCAAGTATTAATCCACAGTAATAGCGGCGGGAAGTACGTGCTGCTAAAGGAAAATGTCGAGTGTCTGAGCTCCATGCACAAACACGATTCTAAGCCAAAGTGAGATTTTTGCCGCCGTAATGTAAAGCATAGAGCGGCGAAAAAGTAATAATAATAATAATAATAATAATTGATTGATTGACAGGAAAGCAAAGGCGCAGTATCTCTCGCATTTGTTTTTGGAGACACCTGAACCGCGGCGTAAGGGAAGGGGGAAGGTGGTAGTGAAAGTGGATAGAGAGAAAGAGGAGCCGTGGTGGAGTGTTACGGTATAATTTCGACCACCTGGGGATGTTTAGCGTGCGCTGACATCGCACAGAAAACAAATATCAGATGTTACTACTGACAAGGAACGTCCGCGCTGTGAGCTACGGCGCGTGACCCGATTCGACGAAATAACATCACCGGTCATCATGCACGGTGATACGGAGGTGCTACGTGCGTGTAATATTCTGTGTCACCGAGGGCAAGCTGAGAGAAAAAGAAATGATTTTTGTTTCTTTTCAGGGTGTGCAACGCTTGAAATTTTCTCCTCACTGCTAGCCAAAACGGTTCAAAAGAGAGCACGTGCACAAGGGCATATTGTCGAAGGTTTTTCCACATCCGAGTTTAATGGACTTCGCTTCATGACTCCGTGGAAGTTCAATTGCTACTATGGCTGCAGGCGCTTCGAAATGAGCGGTGTATTTGTATCGCTTTAGTTTTTTCTCGCTAGGTTTTGCTTCTGTTCCCACTGCATGAACTTATTTCCATGTGCCGAACGGCGTGCTTTGATAAGACTGCGTTGGTATGCTAACCCATATGGGCAGAGAATCATTTTTATGGTTTGGCCAAAGTATTGCTGTTCTTTTTCTTCTAAAAGCTTGGGCTCCTTCAGTGTCTTCCCCAAAGAGTCATTCGATAGTGTAATCAACGAACCGATTCTTTAATCAGTTTCTTCGTAATTTTTGTCATATATACTACAAATGAAGCACTCTTCCATCAAAGAACAAAACATTGATTAAAAGGAAAAAATGAAATACATTGTGATATTCACTGACGGCATTTCATTACCAGCTGCAGTAGAATTGTTTCATCGGTAGGTGATGATGATGTTGATGATGAAAACTTTTTATTGAAAGAAAAGAGGGAGGGGGATTCAAGGATTCCGTTTGCTAAGGCCGCCGCCCTCACTCGTTTCATGGGGACTCACTGGTCGTCGAGGTCCGAGCTAAACAGGGCTGCCTCCTATCCTTCCCATGTTGGTTGCTGTACAATGTCTAAGGCATTATTGGCCTGGAAGGCCCATACCATAGTTATAAGTCTGATTTCTGTTCGCCAAATTGACAACAGGCTAAAAAGAATTCTGGATCGATAGCGTGAGGCTTTACTGAATTATTAAAAGACAAGGTTTGTAATCGGCGTAAATTCCATCGTTCTACTTTATCTAATCCCTTGGCTGCGTCCGGAAACGTTTGATTTGATAAGCGTAAGTGCTGCAATACGTCAGCGTAGGTTCATAATGGTTGTGGGGAATCCGATACTTCAGGGATGAAGGAGGAGGGGACCCAGGGGAGAAAAGCTAGCGCGGCGGCATGTGCACGCTCACTTCCCTCTACACCCTGATGACCGGGTACCCAAATAAGCTCTTTGCGCGAAGCGCATACCCCAGATTGTTTCAGGATCTTGCAGGCTAGCGGCGCAGTCTTCCCCGCGTTTAATTTCTGTACGCAGTGTGCGAGTCCGTAATTATGCATTCAGAATTAGAATGCGAAGCTGCCCATAGCGATCGCCACCTCTTCAAACTCTTCCATTTTCCCGTACCGAACAGAAAGTTCATTAACCGTCTGCCCCTGGTGCACCACCGATATTGCAGAGACCCCTCTCACAGGACCCGTAACATCCACGAAGTAGGCTTACTCTTTTAGAGTAGCTCTTGTCCATCGTATTGGCCGTCGCACTCCACCTTCCTTGATAATGTCCCGGGTGTAAGTTTTTCGGGAGCGGCATTGTCCCAAACTTGCCCCTCCCCTCCTTTGCAATGTCTTGTATTACACCCGCGTAGCAAGAGCCGCTGATTTTACGCCTTCCAGCACCTCGGCGCCCAGCTTTTGTTCCTGATAATCTGGCATATTGACTTGATAGGTTGGCCTCAATCAAATTATTCATGGTATTGTGCACTCCCAGCTGTAGCAGGCGATCTGTTGAAGTCTTGGCCGACAATCCCAAAGCCTTCTTGTACGCTGTTCTACGTCGAAATAGTTTAGGTCGCACTTCCTCATCCAAAGATATGGAGCCACGTACATGATTCCGCTAAGCATAACGAATCGAAGTCTTTCTCCATCATCCCATTATTTTTAGTGGTAAAACGGGTAATCATGCACATTACTTGCTCGCATGCAATGCGTAGCTTAGTAATCATCGGTGCGTGGCGCCCTCGTTGTTAACTAGTAGTCCAAGGACACGCACTGTTTTCACCTCCGTAGTCACAGCATTGGGCAGCGTAATTTCGACAGGGACTTCATCTCCTGGACTGCGCATGATAAGAAGTAGCGATTTTTGCGAAGAGCAGCGAAGCCCACACTCTTCCGAATATTTCTAAAGAGTCGAAGCAGCCTCTTGGAGCACCTCTTCCAACTCCCCCAGATTGCCTCTTGTCATCTATATAGTGATTTCCCCTGCATATAGGCATGCCGAATTTTTTCTGTGCTATCAAGTTGTTCTGGCAAATGCATAAGGGCAATGTTGAAGAGTAGAGGAGAGAAGACTGCTCCTTGGGGCGTACCTCTAGTGAACATAGAGATTGGTTGGGACTGTTGTGCCTGGCCAAAGCCGGCCAGAAATTCAGCCGGACGCCAAACTTCTTCGGCGAACGCCTCCTTCACAAACTCTGGATACTTCTCTGCAAAGCACCAGTGCACTGGAGGCGAGCCATACCAAAGGGAGAGAAGCGACGTGTTTCAACATGAGCTGAACGTCCAGACAGCACGGCGCGCCGTGGCCCTGACGGTGAACCCCTTCTCGCCCCGCAGCATATTTGAAGCGAGAGCGCAGCAAGCTCTCCCATTGGCCATGCGAAAGTGCTGCCGTCGGATTGGACCATTTTGAGCGTCAACGGTTCTCGGCGACGGAGTCTCAAGTGCTTCTGTTCGAGACTCCGAGTGTGAGTTCGTCACTAGCGTCCATGGGGAGCAGAGAGAGCGGACGCGGCGGAATCTCCCCGGCCGTCGCTGCGCGAGAACAGTCGCGTATGGCTATGTTAGCTTTCGGCCCCAGAGCCGAACTCGTTGTTAAATGCCTGTAAATAGTGTATAAAGCCTTTTCTTCATCTCACCAACGCCGACTCGGATTCATCGCTACCGCCCAGGGAGCTGACAGCCCTCGTTCACGAAACGGGTGACGAGCGCTGCGTTACCAACTCCTTGGCACTACCCTGTTGACGGTGGGCTACTGTGTGATAACCCCACCGGCACAACATTGGTGGCAGTTGCGGGATCCACTGGCACAACCCTGTTGACGGTGGGCTACTGTGTGATAACCCCACCGGCACAACATTGGTGGCAGCGGTGGGATCCTCTGGCACAACCCTGTTGACGGTGGGCTACTGTGTGATAACCCCACCGGCACAACATTGGATGGCAGCTGCGGGATCGACCGGCGTCAGGCACCTCGGCGCGGTGAGTACCTGAAGTTTCCCTCAAACGCCAGACTTTCTCTGACACACAGGGTAGCTTAGAGAAAGGCTGAGCGTAGCATTGTGTTAATCTTGCGTGTTTCAAGCCTACAGGAAGTGTTTTGAAAACCAAGGGATGCTTAGAGGGGAATCAGTGTGAGAAAGGCTTGCGCATCTCTTGCTAGGGGCGAGATAGCGAACGTATAGTACTCTATTCTAAAAAGGCAAACAACAAGAGGCCGGTAAAAGATGGAGAGTTACAAGGTCAAAGAACTTCTCCAAATTTGTGATGAGTTGGGCATCGATTTGGGCTCAACAAAAAGAAAAAAGGAAATTCTTGAGATCATGCAGGCAGAGGACGTGACGGTTGAGGAAGCCGCAGAGGCCTGGGATGATATTCAAGAGAGAAAAGGGAAGGAGGAAGCCAAAAGGCTAGAGCTGCTAGAACGCCAAGAGCGCGATGAGCGTAGGTTACAACGCGAAAAGCGGTTTTCCCGCTTAAAGAAGCTTTGGCAGCTCGAGCTTTCGGCATATGAAAAAAGTGTTGAAAGGCATGACGCTTTAATTGCCATTCAAGGTAACAGTTCGAAGCCGCGAGAGCGTCTGCAACCATTCCTCATTGCCGAGGATATGGCAGAGTACTTGGCAGATTTCGAGCGTGTCTGCAAAAGTAAGCGCTTCGAGCGAGATACTTGGGCACAACAATTGGTAGCTCTTCTCTCCGCTGAGGCGTCGGAAGAAATCAAGCGCGTGATAGACGTTGACTTGAAAAGCTACGATTACTTGAAGGAGTCTTTACTGAAAAGACATCGACTGTCACCAATGGAGCTTGGGGACAGGTATCGGCGTGAGAAAAACTGTACCAAAACGTACTTCGATTTGGCGTATCAACTGAAAGCCGATGTAACCGAATGGCTAGACAGTCAGGAAGTCTCGGAGCAAATTGTGCTTGCACCTGAGAATGAGACAAAGCTTGGGGAAGCGGCCGAGCAACGCGACCGCAGCAGCGAGCCGATCGAGCCTCGAACAGAAGTATCTGGGATTACCTTGGTCGAGCCACTGGCAGCTGAGACGGTTGGAGCCGACTCCATCGGCGAGAAATCCGAAGTGACACCGTCCTTCACGCATTCCCACGTAGCTGTAAGCATTCCACCAATCGAGAGTGAGCTGGCAGTAAATCAACCGCCTGACAACTCAGAAGCAGAAGTTGTAAACTGTGGCGGAAATGTAGTCAGGCTAGGAGACGACAAATTGGCTATTTCCGAAGTCAGAGTCGACGTAGATCATGACACACAGAAAAACGAAGTTGCGCTCATGGAAATTGCGCAGCTCACAAGTGTTGAACAGCTAAGGCAAACCCATGACGCGGACGCTGTCGAGAGCCACATTTGTAAAGTCGACAGCGAGCTACTAGACAGGAGCCATGGAATCTTCCTGTCCTGACGCGCTCAATTGTATTGGCGAAAACAACCTTGGTGCGAACATGGACCTCACGCGATCCGAAGCGCCGCAGCTGTCGGACGAACGTGATCGCGCGCCGGTTAGCGCTGAGCGATGCGGCACACCGGCAGATCAGTGTAACTTGAGTGGCGAGCCTGCAGAGGATATGCCTAACTCGGGGGCTGGCGTGAGCGAGCCTTGTCCTTGTTCGGACGCGACTGGCAGTGAGTCATGCGCTGCTGGCCGCGATGTAGGCGCGGCACCGCACTCCTACGATGCCGGCGCCATACCCGCTCCGGTTACCGGCAGCTTGAAAGACCTAGTACTAAAAGAAAGAAATCAAAAATTAAAGTGCTGCCGCCGAAAAGAGCGGAAAGGCAGGTGCATGAAAGAATGCTCTCATCGAAAGGTGAGAATACGCAAACGATCGCGAAAGGAAAAGAAGCGCCGATCTCAGCGGCACAAATGCACCCGTGCTGAGAAAATGTACGATTGGTGCGCAAAGCGTAAGGAACGAGACAGATCGTTCAATAAAGCGAGTAACTTGTGCTCGTCTGTTCTTTCACGCATAAAGTGGAAAGAAAAGTCTCGTAGAGAAATGGACAGTCGAAGCTGTAGCGGAGGGAGGAGAGCCAAACCACCCGAATACTGCTACGCGTTCTGCTGCTTGCGGAAGAGAGCAGCACAATGCGAACTCGGATGCTTTGAGTCATGCATTCAAAACATAGCTACCTTCTACGAGCGTTTCGTCGCTAACGGTAATGTTGTAGGCAGACCGGGGCAAAACTGAATGACCTCCTTGCTTCCTCAGTTATGGTTTACGGCCCAAGTGATTTCAAGGAGACTCTTTTCCATTACTGATTATTACTTTCCCTGCTACTGAATGTATCTTTAATGTGCAAAATTGTTGTTTGAACCTTGTGTACTGCATCCTATACACTTGTCTCTTGTTGTAGTGGGAGCAAAAAGGGGACAACAATTTAGCTAATTGAATTTGAAATTTTGCCTCTGTCTGGTGTCTGACGGGTGACCGAGGGTACTTGCTTGTGTTGGGTGTTGCCTGTTTTCGGTCGGTTTTGCAAGCCGCAGAAAAGTCTACCGTTACCAGTGGCGAGTGGCAAGGGCATCGGAGCGACCCGAGCGAAGTTTATCGGCGTGCCCGGCAACAAGGCTGTCGCCAGAGATCCTGACCTGGCGAGTGGAACCCGAGGCACGTGAGGCTACCTGGCGCCCGGACACTGGACGTGAGCTTGGAGGAACCTGGCGAACGAGCGCGCCCGGCATCCGAGCCACATGCGAGCAGCTCGTCTTCCCGGCGCATTGTCTGATGGCGGGGGTGCTGTTGTGCCTGGCCAAAGCCGGCCAGAAATTCAGCCGGACGCCAAACTTCTTCGGCGAACGCCTCCTTCACAAACTCTGGATACTTCTCTGCAAAGCACCAGTGCACTGGAGGCGAGCCGTACCAAAGAGAGAGAAGCGACGTGTTTCAACATGAGCTGAACGTCCAGACAGCACGGCGCGCCGTGGCCCTGACGGTGAACCCCTTCTCGCCCCGCAGCATATTTGAAGCGAGAGCGCAGCAAGCTCTCCCATTGGCCATGCGAAAGTGCTGCCGTCGGATTGGACCATTTTGAGCGTCAACGGTTCTCGGCGACGGAGTCTCAAGTGCTTCCGTTCGAGACTCCGAGTGTGAGTTCGTCACTAGCGTCCATGGGGAGCAGAGAGAGCGGACGCGGTGGAATCTCCCCGGCCGTCGCTGCGCGAGAACAGTCGCGTATGGCTATGTTAGCTTTCGGCCCCAGAGCCGAACTCGTTGTTAAATGCCTGTAAATAGTGTATTATAAAGCCTTTTCTTCATATCACCAACGCCGACTCGGATTCATCGCTACCGCCCAGGGAGCTGACAGCCCTCGTTCACGAAACGGGTGACGAGCGCTGCGTTACCAACTCCTTGGCACTACCCTGTTGACGGTGGGCTACTGTGTGATAACCCCACAGGCACAACATTGGTGGCAGTTGCGGGATCCACTGGCACAACCCTGTTGACGGTGGGCTACTGTGTGATAACCCCACCGGCACAACAGGACCTCACATTTCCAATCCTAAAATTGGCCTGTCTGTCTTGTAGATACTCTTTAATGTATTCAAAAGTCCCTTTTGCGCATTGTGTCTTCCGCAGGTTGTCCAGTATCTTTGAGTGCTTCACATTATCAAAAGCTCCCTTGAGATCCAAGGCTAAGATGGCTCTACTACTGCGTTTACTGAGTGGGTCAATAACTTCCATCTTGTGCTGCAGCAACCCGTCTTGCGTGGATAGATGTTCCCTGACGCCGAACATGGTGTCGGGGAATGTAATCGTTCTCCCTCAATACTCGAAAGCCTCATGCACTGCTTTCTCCATGAGCTTGCCGGCACACGAAGTGAGCGAAATCGGACCAAGGTTGTTAATATTCACCTCCTTGCTTGGTTTACGGATAAAGGTGACGTCTGCCGATTTCCACACCAGGGGCAGTTTTCCAGCGCTCCAGCACTCATTGATGTATTTCGTCACGTGGACTAGCACCTGTTCGTTCATGTTTGCGAGTAAGCCCACCGTAATTTTGTCATGTCTTGGAGCCGTACCCCTCCTCATGGATAGTAGCGCCACCTGTACTTCTTCTACTTTGAAGTCCCTGTCGAGTTCCGTAATTTCTGTCACACTATAACTCAGGCTCATCAACTTTGACTGTACATAGGTATTTGTTCGTGAGAGCTGCGGTCAGTTGCTCGTCGGTACAAGCATAGCCGTGGAGTGCTCTCTTGAGGTTTCGCTGTTGCTCTCCACGCGTTGTTGGGCTTGATCAGGCATCGCAGGAGGCTCCACGTGAACTTCACGCCTAATCCGCATCTCAATGAGTCGCACTTGGTAGCCAGTCATTCTTGCCCAATGTACACGCGTATCTGCTTGTCTTAGGATTTCAGCGATTTTAATTTTCAGTTTATGATTGTGTTTTTGCTTCTTCCATCTTCTGGTAAGGCCCCTTCTGGCCTCCCATAGGTGGGCCAGGTGTTTGTCGACGACAAGGACATCCTCTGAGGTACGCAGCGTTCTCGTAAAGTGATCCCTGGCAGCTAGCCATAACTCAGCCCATCTCTCATATTCTTTTATACTCGAGCTGAGTTGAGGACCCTGGGACTTTCGAAAAAACGACGAATCCGTGAACCAGGGGTGTTCCTTGTGTTTACGATGTCTGTTGTGGTCTAGGCAAATTTGGATCATATAGTGGTCCCTGCTCAATGCTTCTTGCGTATTTTGACACCCGTAGTTTTTAACATTGTTGACCAATGTCAAATCAGTGCATGTGTCCCCTGACACACTGTCGCCTATTCTCCTAGGATGCTGCGGGTCGGTCAGAATAGTTAGAGCCATATCCAATATCGCTGATGCCAGTTTTCTGGATTTTTATCCTCTTGTTGCAATCCAAGGGCAAGCTGTACGCCTTAAAATCCCCAGCTGTAATGAAAGGCGCTATTTTGCAGTTTTTATCGCTTTCTGGGAAATTTCGTCAAACACAGCTGTTCTGTTTTTGGGCCTGCTGTATATATTAAGTATGTACGCTCCTTTACTTGAACGAGTGTTAGGAAGAATGTGAGCAAACCCATGTTCTACTTCAAAATTTAGTTCGAGGTCTATTGTTGAAGCAGTACTACGCCTGTGTACAAGTATGCTGGTTAAATTGTTAGTTTAATGTGTACTGTACGACCAAAGCTTAGCGTCCACGTCTTGCAATGCGATTATATCCAGCCTCTCGTTTAAAGATTCCACATCTGCAAGGATTCCCACTGACGTTTAAACCCCTTGCAGCTCTTCTGTAATATTTCCAGTTTAGCCTGACCGGCCATGGAGCAAACTGGAAGAGGTTAGAATGCTTTTTCCGCCTCATCCAACGCAGTCTGCCTGGTACACATTTTTCCTGTCAATCTAGCTGTTTTAGGGCACTAGCGTTAAGCCAATTCTTGCAGTTTATGGTCGATCTTCATTTCGCAAGCCTGTAATTTTGAAATATGTGGCTCTAGAATGCATGTATTGTCCTCTCAGCGACCCCAAGTAAGTTCTGTTCTTTTTTTTTTTTTTTTTTTTTGCTCAACGCGTTTCTTCAATTCTTTCGACGCTTTCTGTAGGCTTTGCATCACGTGAGCTTCTGTTTTATCAATTTCTACCTGCATTCTCTTTCCCATATTTTCCATTCAAGAGGTCAATTTCTTTGTGACTTCGTCCGCGTCGGCGCGCGCCGCATTCTTTCTCACCGAGGGCACAGCTGCCAACATCACGCTACCACTCGACGCTCGCCGTGTAATGTACTGTACTGAATTAATGAAAATGGGAAAAGCATAAAACAGCATGTTTTTTATCACCCTGCCGAAGCCCGTATAAGTATCTCTTTTACTTTTCCGTCTTCAAAGAAACGCTTTACTTCGCGGGGGCGCCTGAAAGGTAAAGCTGCTTTGCGTGCTGCACGTTACATTCACGAGAAGAAAGGTGATAATATAGGAAACCCTGCTTCGCAAAATAAACACTGGTAAAAAATTCATGTGCACTACATGTCTAATAAATATACAGCGGACCGCAGTTTTTTAACTATTAAAGGCGGCATTATGATCTGGCTATATACTAACTACAGAAACGTGTGAAGAAAAAAAGGAAAAAGGATGTACAGACACACACACACATCACCGGCGCTAACTTCCAACCGATTTATTCTCAACAGATGCGAAGCGAACGTGACACTCAACGAATGACTGGCATATGATGTGTATGTTTGTTCATTGTCCATCTTTCTTCCGCTACGATATTTTTTTTTTATCCCCAGCTTGTCTAAATATCCACACTAGCTAACATATATTGACTAAATTGTGTCGTGACAGCAATATGCGGTGGGCTTCCATCGACGTCACTATGACGCGAAGTAATCACTATCATGACTTTACCTTAGGACGAAGGCTTCAACTCATTACCACAAACGGCTGTGGCGAGAGGTACTGTCTGGATTTTTTCAGGTTTTCGTACACATGAAGAGGACTCGCACTCCACCGTAAAAAAGATGTATCGTTAGGAATCGTCTTCCTTTCTTGAGCTAAATTCGCGCTGATCTGCAACATGCTAATTCAGTTCTGACTGTATCGTCCAGAACCGCTAATATAAATTCGAATGTTCTAAAGATAAGAAACACTACACGACACGAGTAAAGAAAGACGAGTACGTATTGCCATTCTCTCGCAGGTTTACTTGCTAAGTAATACTTCAGGTCACATTCTGTGGCTCATGCCTAGGGATTGGAAAGTAGAGACCTTCACAATTCACACAGTACTAGAGGTTGAACTTTCTCGACGTTGTTTTCAAAGTCCACAGCCATAATCAGGCTCCTTGCCGTTTTCTTGGAACATTCATGGTGAAGATCCCGTTGGAAAAGGTCCTTCTGAATCACATCTGCTGTCGACGTATACAAAAAAAAAAAAAAGGAGGGGGGGGGGGGGGGGGGAGGTAGTGCGGGTCAGGCGCGAATCTTGAAGCGCAGTGGGTTCTAGACGGGCTCCCGATCCGCTCCATCCGTAGTGGAATATCAAGCGGATAATACAACACAGGAATTGAACCACGGGCTTTCACGGATCCTTTCAGTCTTTTCTTGCCGCTTCCCACGGCAGTGCAGAGCGTGTGCCGGTCTTTCGTTTTCTCACTCACCAAGTGAAATTGAATTTTCCTTTCGTACAACGTGAGGAGGAAGCGCAATGGCCTGCCTCTTCGTTTGTTCTTTCCCTCTGCAGCTACTTCGGTCGCTCTTTCTGTTCCCATCAAGCTTCCGATCCCTGTCTGTTTAAGCAGAGCATGAGGAAAGAAGCGAGGGTGTTGTGGTTGGAGAGAATGATCCGAGTGAAGGATGACACGACATTGTTTTCTGCCAAAGGGCAGATATGTGGAACAAGAGGTGGCAGAATTGTGGAAAGAGAGGAAAGAGGAGGCTAAGGAGGAACCAAATAGGACCGTTGTTTATCCAGAGAAAACTCCCGGCTCGAGCTCGTTCTACCATCCATTGCTGTCTGGATCGTTATTTTAAAGATTGTATACATGATCGTGCTCTTATGTTTAAGGATTTTTAGTATACAAAGTTCATTCATAGGACCACCCAAGCTGAGATTCATAATTATGTGTGCCGTCCCTCTGGTTGACTAAGCTGTTTCAAGGCGTCATTAGTGAGAATGTCGTCATTTGGAGATGCCACGGCATTCTGCACTGGGTAGTTGCCATAGTAACCACCGGGACCCTAGCTCTCCTTTCTTGAAGCCCGCAGCCTCACGTCTGGTGACGGGGTACAAGGCCGGGCAGGTGATTTGTCGGTGGTTGTGGGACGTCGCAAGACCAGATGACGTAACCGCATTGGAATGAGCTGACCGCTTATATACGCTCTTTCATATAGATGGAAGAGTGAAATGATAATGGCACACCATCGAACATCTTGTGCGATAACTCTGATTCGATAAGCTGCATATTCACCGAACGCGCACGTAGCCTAACGCGGGCAATTCAAACACAGGCTGGCATATTTTATTACTCGCAAATGACTGACCGTGCCCTGTGTTTTATCCTCGACTTTGATTTGGCTTTGACCTAATCCATGAGACAAGCCAGTGCACCTCACCACACTGGCATGCCATTGGCGTAACCGGTTCAAGTGTCTCCTGATTTTAAGCGAAAGCCTTTAATACCTCATCGTTGTCAGCAGGAGTTGCCGGCAGAGGCTGTCACACATTCGAGGGATTCGAAGTTTCACCCCTTGGATCCCTAGCCAAGCGCTTTACCAACTGCGCCACGCCCCGGATCGTGAAAAGTTCGTGACGATTCCCCTTGCATACCGTGATGCTAGCGGGATTCCGCGAGTGACAGATACGGCCCCTTTAATTTCCTGTAATGAATTATAGAACGCCGGTGAACTTTGATGCTCTCAGTGGAATGCTGGCTGTGTTGATGTTTCGACCGTATGTAGAAAAAGAAAATGCTCGGGCCTGCTACTGGCTCTATAGCTTAGCCACCTCCGCTGCCTCGTGTGGCCAGAAAGGATAATAGAAGAAAGAAAGACTCACGCTACGTGGGACGCAGTAATGGAGGGCTCCGCAATATTTTGAATCCCTGGGGCACGTTAACGTAAAGAAATATCACGTAGTAAGCGTCTTGCTTTCGCCTTCATATTATGTGCCTTAAAGACTTTTCCTAAACCGCGTCTCTAGTTATAACTGAGTCTCTAGTTATAAATACGTCTTTCCATAAACTCGGAGAATTCCTAAGGGGAGCTGGGTAAGCTAGGTAAGCTAGGTAAGTACACGAGAACATAATGACTGCAAATACAAATAGCAGCAAATGCTTAAAGGCCCACTGTCCACCCTCCGGTCAAAAATATTTTCTTCCCCGGTGACTGTGAGACTTCGTCCCTGGAACGCAAGGCCGCAAAATGTTTTTGAAAAGAGTAACTAATAACGCAGTTACAGCCACCGCAATCACCCGATTCTATCCTGCCTCTCTCCTTCCGTTCCCTCGCAAAGGTTTTCACTCTCCTTCCCGAGGTCGTCTAGCCTCCGCAATACAAATTCCCCTTCCTCCTCCGCGTTTGGCGGTAGGTGGGGCGTGGCTCTCCGCGAGCGCGAAAAAAAAAAAACAAAACGGTCGAGGGAGCGCGCGCCGCTGGATTCAGTCTGGCCGTGGCGAGGGAAAAGCGCGCTACGAGCGGTAGACACCCATCCTTCTCCCGTCTGTCAGCGAGACGGACCAATGGACGTCGTTCGCGGTACGTACGTCATTATCGGGGCCCGTCGGGCCAGCGCAGGAAACGGTGAAACTGGCTTCTCAAAGGAGAGCATGAGGGAGCTTTGAATTGTATTTTCGATGCTTTGCGGCGCGCGTGTCGCTGTAGAATTTTGCACAGACTATCTCCGGTACCTGATCGAAACACTGGGCTCCTTTTCTTAAAAGGGCCTTCCCTGGACAGTGGCCCTTTAACACAATCATTCGTAAAACAGAACGAAAACTTTGATAGCGCTATTTATCGGCATTGCACTTAATGCGCCTTTTCCTTCCTGTGAACCAATTATTATTATTATTATTATTATTATTATTATTATTATTATTATTATTATTATTATTATTATTATTATTATTATTATTATTATTATTATTATTATTATTATTATTATTATTGCACTTAATGGGTAATGAAGTTAAAACTTTGCTAGGCGTTTAAAACTTAGCGATCATTACGGAATTTCATAAAAGCATTTTGAGTGGAGTGGTTTTGTTCTTTTGATTTTAGGGTATATAAAGATGGATTTTAAGAAGGACGTGAAAGCATATATAATGCACAAACGCAGAACACTTTTTTTTTTTTTCAGCGCATATCATTTCTTGAAGTAAGAGTCAGCCCTCGCTCCATGATTGTGATGAAGGACGTTTTCGTCCGTCCGTCCGTCCGTCCGTCCGTCCGTCCGTCCGTCCATTTTGATGTGAGTAAAGTAGTCAGGATTAGAAGTCCCGGCTAGCACATGTAATATTCAGCTTGCGCTTACTTTCAGTCTGGCTTGCCCGCGAATGAGAGTCAATGAAGACAACGACAAGCAATTCACAGCTGCGGAGTGTGGCAGTTTAACTCAAAGGATGTTAGTCAGTCAATAAATCAATCAGCCTTTTATTTTCTCTATATTAGAAAAGGAGACAGGACTAAAAAGCTTGAAAGCTTGACAGAGGTCCGGCCCCTTTTATTGCGAAAGCAATACTACTGTAGGTTTCGAGCCTTCGGCGTAGCGCGGCCGGTAGCCACGTCATACCCACGTGACGCTGTGACGTCACATCCCATGTGGGCTGGCAGGAGCTGCCAACTTGGGTCTCTCGTTTCACATGGGACGGTTATGTCAGAATCAGCCTGCTAGGACACTGGCATTCACGTTACCCCTATAGGCCACTAAGGCGCGTTCATACGGCTTGGTTAAAACGGGGCTTTATGTGTGGGCTGGGGAAAAATAAGAAGTAGAATTAGAAGATTGCTCGGTCACCCGCAGCTAAGGCTTTCGCTCAATATTTGGTTCAGCAGCGTTGAACCCCTGTCATTTTTTTTTTTCACATTGGCATTGCGTCAGACAAGCGGCAATAAATTATACGCTATACATTATAGCACAAAAGAAGATAACGCACCTTGGAAAAAAGAGCAAAAAGTACCAACACAAAAATGCATGCAGCGTCATCACATAAACTTCTTCAGAAAACATTTCATAATAACAGCATTTGAATGCTGCAAAGGGTCAAACATTTCTTTGTTTACCTTATTTAATAGCACTGGCAGCGTATAAGAGATTGTTCTGAGTAGCATGCTCTAGGTGTAGGAACTAACCACATTTCTTTATTTCTGGTTTGTGGAATATGGGTGTTTTTTACAAGTTCTGCCAAATTACCAAGAAAATTTTCATTGCTCCACGAAGCACTTTTGAAGCTCATTAAAAGTCTTCAATCAAACAAAGCGAAGGCTGGTAGGATTTCGTATTTTAAAAAGAGGTCACTCGTAGGAAGACAATAAGCGACAGCAGCAATGCATCTCGCAGATATTTTCTGGAGAAGATGCAACTTGGTCATGTTCGTGATACCAGTGTTACCCTAGACGATAATACAGTATTGTAAGAGAGATAGAACTAAAGATTTATACACCAATAGCCTGATTTGGACAGGGAGAATTGTTCGCAGGCGCGATATAACTCCGACAGCGGAGAATATTTTAGATCTGATATAATCAACATGTTCATTCCAAGTGCTTTGAAAACATGAGACCAAGAATTTTGACAGAAACCACTACCTCCACAGGGTCACGGTTTAAACATACATTGAGTGGCCTAAACAATACCTTACTTTTCGGCAAGTACAATACATTTTTAGTTATTTTAGGATTAATCTTTAGAAAATTTGCTTTAGCTCATGTTTTTATTGCATCAATTGTTCTACTTGATTTTTCTTTATTACCATATTCTGATTTCACGGAAATAAACACTGAAGTATCATCGGCGTAGGATACAAATGAACTATTAGGTTCATAATGCACAATATCATTCAGATAAATTAAAAATAAAAGCCGACCCAATATGCTTCCCTGGGGTACTCCTGTGCAGATATTCTGTACTGAACACAAGGAACGTTTAAAGTCTGCATACTGCGTTCTTGGGGGAGGTATGATTCCATTAAGTCTAATGCTTTTCCGCGGATACCGTAGGTTTTCATTTTATGTAAGAGAATTTTTGTGACTTAATAAATCAAACGCTTTTGTGAAATCATGCAAAGGTCTGCAACTAGCTCCTTATTTTGAAAGTTATCAATTATTTTTTGTGTAAGTAGCGCTGTTTCTGTACATCGATTATTTCGAAAACCGTGCTGAAAGTCAAGGAGAAGATCATACTTGTTAAAAAATGACAAGACTCTATAACTTCTCTATACCTTGAAAGAATACCGGTAATATAGATATAGGGCAGTAATTTTGGAGAAATATTTGTCGCCCCTTTTAAAAACCGGTATCACTCGAGCAGTTTGGAGTTCTTTCGGAAATACAGCGGTTGGTTTGGTTTGGTTTGGTTTGGTTTGTAGGGTTTAACGTCCCAAAGCGACTCAGGCTATGAGAGACGCCGTAGTGGAGGACTACGGAAATTTCGACCACCTAGGGTTCTTTAACGTGCACTGACAAAATACAGCGGCAGATAATATTAAATTGTAAATGTACGTGATGGCTGGGCATATAAGATGAAGAACATGATTAATGGGCGCTATTTGGAGAGGCCACTTGTGTCCACTGAGTTGCTATTTGTAATTGCGCTTATACGCGAAAAAACTTCTGCGCAGTTTGTCGGAGCAAAGAAGAGTGATGATGAACTGTTGCTTCCTTTCAAGAATGCAGTGTAAGCTTGACTACTGCCCATTTGACTCTGAGAAGATTTGTTAAAGACATCAGCTAAGCTAGTCTCATAAATACGCTTTCCCTAATGCTGAAAGTCTACGCCGCTCGCCTAGAGACGAAAGCTATAATGCAGCTGACGATGCTTGCGTACTTATATATCTATTAAGGGGAAAGCCTGATGGTTGCGCGCAGAATGTGTGCTCCGCGCGAGTTATCCAAGCCTGCTAGCACTTGAACGAAAATGGTAGGAGTAATTGAATTACTTTATGAGATAGAGGAGGAAGAAATGAACTAAGAACTCATGTTCGAAGACTGTAGAGTAATGAATTAATTAGAGCCACAAATGTCATCGAAATAGCGCAGGACGTATATATATTCAAGGTATGTGAAAACAGCTCGCACGTCGAAACAGTACAAAAAATGTCAATACTAGGGTTATAAACGCCGTATTTTAGTCCTACTAGATTAAGAACCTGAAATTAACAGCAGTTATTAAGATCCTCGAAGGACGTCTATCATTTTGTGTTTAAAGAAGAAACAGAAAAAAAAAAACGGAGCAACAAATGATGTTCAAATGCGGCAACAAGGAGGAACGTGTCTGTAAGGGATTCTTCTTACCGCCCTTAAGAGGTACCTAAGTGTCTCCAATAACTTTTTCACCCATGGCGCTAAATTGCCATGCAATGAGGGTTATTGCAGAAATTATGTAATTTTGATAGAATAAAATCTGCAAATGGAGGAGGAGGCAGATAACAATTAGGCACCGTCTTTTAGGGTGTGGCACAACAGCGCTGCTGCCACACATTTACACTCTTCTTGCGAATTCTCGTGCGCGGACGCTAATTTTGGTACCAACTTAACCGCGAATCTGTAAATGTGCGTCTTTATTATCTCACACATACAGAAGATATTGTCGCAAACTACCAATTACGTACGAGATCACCTTACATAGGTATAAAGTTCCCTCTAATAAAACCGTACACAGGTAGGGGTAGCCTGTCTGAATAGGTATGCATGGATCCCCGTAGGTTCGAGTCTCATCTCACCCTTCCAACTCAGAGTAACTGCCATAGTTGAGAGCTCCTGCCAACTCGGTGTCGCGGTATAGTCTCGTGACTTCACACTGCTGAACGACCAATCAATGTCCACTAATACTAACTATCCGTATAACCAAGATCCGTATAACTCGTGCTATGGTCTTTCCAGTTGTGATGTATGGATACAAGAGTTGGACTGTGAAGAAGGCTGACCGCCGAAGAATTGACGCGTTTGAATTGTGGGGCTGGCGGAGACTCTTGAGAGTTCCTTGGACGGCCAGACGATCAAATCAGTCAATATTGTCGACTATAAACCCTGACTGCCCATTGGAGGGTCAAATTCTAAAGTTAAAGCTCAGCTGCTTTGGTCATCTGATGAGAAGAGAGAAGTCGCTGGAGAAAGATTTGATGTTGGGAAAGGCTGAGGGTCACCGGAGAAGCGGTAGGCAGCGAACGCGATGGTTAGATGGCATCCTCGAGGCGCTGCAGATGAAGTTATGTGCTGTTAGGAAGATAGTGAGAGACCGGAAAGCGTGACGTGATATGGTCCATAGGGTCACGAAGAGTCGGACACGACTGAACTGAACTGAATACTTTTTTTTTGCTTTTAGCGGTGGCAACATCCGCGCCGGATTCTCTTCGAGCGCCGTATCTTCCGGGGTCTTACCGCTTTCATCTTAACATCTGCTCTCGCACAGGGATGCGATGCAGCCCCCAGTGAAGCTTATCTGCTTCCTTCATCAACGGCTCGAGTCGTGCTGGATGTCATGGAGTGTTTCTTACTATGTAAGTTTCCTTTATCACATGGTGCTTGAGGTCATACTCAACGCCAGCTATGCTCATCGCTTGTCTTCTTTTTGTGTTCTCCACTTTGCTCCTTATTCCCTGTGCCGGTCACGAGGCCGGCGCCACGCTCTTCCCACCAATATGTGTTAAAGGACTGCGCCCTAAAGCACGCCTTTGAGCTTTGAGCTTGATGGGGCTACTGTTTGCTCTGTAGTATCGTTATTGGTTGCCAATAAAAAATAGGTGAATTGTGTTAACTTGTAATTTGTTAAGCTTTACATCTAGCCCAGAAGAAGCAATTGTTCGTGTTGCAGTATTTTAGAACCTGTTTAGACCAGGCCACCACCTCGATAAACATCTTTGGCTCTTATCCAGTGGGTCCTCTTCCAGAAACATGGAATTGTCAGAGTAAGTTGTGAACCGTACAACTGCTCCGCACTCCGGAGCACCAAAGAGCAAGATTCTGGAAACCATTATTTAGCACATCTAGCTTGAAATTTCCGGGAACATTTTCTTAATTATCTTAGGCGTTCTTTTATTGAATGAAAAGTATATTGGGGAATTTCGTTTAGAAAAAAAGTATAAGTGCGATCGAGACCGCACTTTATATCAAACTGTTCATAATGTAGCAAAATGTGCGAGCCCCAACGAGCGACCGTCACAAAAAAGCTATTCTATTACACTCCCAGGCCACCTAAGCATATCAAGAAACATCCATTCTCAACCTAATGGTTGATAAATATAATTTCTTGATCTGCAGACCTGCATTTCTGTGACAATTTGTCCAAGAAGCCGTAGATATTGGGGTGTTTGGTAAGATCGCGAGCAGTAACGTACGTACGAGCATAAATTCTGGCGAACCGCATTTTCCAGGTTGAGCTGCTTATCAGTGCTTTTTTTTTTTTTTTTTTTAAGGCCGCCCAACAAAAGTGATATATTCTTCGATCCCCGATCGGTGTGGTTTTAGTCTTATGTTGTTTATTATGCAAAACACAAGTTGTTGGTTTTTACAAAACTCTTTAACACTCGCTACGAACAAAGCAAAAACTTCAAAAGCAAGGTTTTTTTTTTTTTATGAAACAGAGGTCTGGGCTAATTACTTGGACATTAGTATCTAACAACAGTTACCATATGCCTTGATGTTAAACTTACGTTAAAATATGTTGAGCTAGGTAAAACAGATCCATGCGCTTGAATGTTCGAGTGCTTAAAAATCAAATGCTATTGACCTGGCCTTGCGCATCTGAGCAGCGACCGTTGGCCCTTTCGTGCTGTGCTTGGTGTAGCCAAATGGAAGCCCGGGAACAGCTTATTTATATTTTTTTCTATTTTTTCGTTTCCCCTGGGGGTGCTAAAGTGAACCTTACAATTGCTTGCCCAGTTTCATAACCAAAGGAGAATGAAAAAGAACTTGCCATTAAAGACACAAGTGGGGTTTGATTCCATTTTTTATGAACTAGGGGGGGGGGGGGGGGGGTTCGGGGAGATCAAGAATGTTTTGGACTGAAAAAAAGATGGTTCGAGTAAACAAGAAAACACCTCATTGTCCGCTTTATGTGTTGTGCTGAATAGGATTCCGCCTTTAAAAAATTGTCGCAGGCTGCTTAATTAAGCGCGTGGCTGCCACAAATGAAGCCGCTGTTCGCCGTTTGCTTCACACCACACATAGAGACAGACTTGGTCTGAATGGTCTAAGCTCCCGCAGCTTCAGTCACTTTTGTCTGGCATTATTCACTCCTCTTTATATTACTTGTGTCTTTCGTTTGATATTTTCTAGATCGCTAATGGAGGAGCCGACAGAAGAAGCGTCGCCTGTTTGCTACCACACATCAAGGACTTTCCTGCAACTACGGTCTCAAGAGCCGCTCTTAAGGCAAAGTCAATTTCGCTGGTTCCTTTCAATCCTATGTTATACTTTCATTTGTTAGATCATTGAGTCCAGAGGCATTCTACTAACGTGAAATAACTTCAAGGGGATTCGCAATGAAGATAGAAAGTGGACTTCGCGATAATAATATAGTTTTCCATCGCAGCGCTGACTTGACGTAAACAAGCCGAAATGTACCGTGAATAAGAGAAAAAACGTTCACGAAGGAGCTTGTAATTAAAAAAAAAATCTTTTCAGCACCTGCACTGTGTCGACAATAGCTAACGCTTGTAACCATATTTGAGGTTTGTCAATATCTTCAGTTCCCGACATGGACTACATTTCTTTTGGTCGTAGGAGATAAATCGCAGAAAGTAGGAAAGCGACAAGAGGAAGTACGCTTTCATTTCGCATGATATGACCCCTTTACCCTACTACACCATCGTAAACCATTTCAAAAGTGTAACCTACTTTCTACGTTTACTCATATTCTATAAAGTACCCTTAGGGCTTCATAAGAAACGGTGATCATTGGCAGAATTTCGGTCGTCAAGACCTCCGCGCAGATCGTTTTAAGGCTGTCAAGACTTTAACCTTTTCAAAACGGTGGCGCCACAAACGTGTCTTGGTCAGGCCTGTGTGAGGAGCAAGAATGGTTTTTCGAGAGAGCGATTTTTACTCGTTCACTGGTATTACATCGAAAAAGTAAACAGCACGACGGATGATGGAATTTCGGTTTAGATTCCTCTCACCACACTGAAAATGGCTTCTCATACCGTTCTTGCTTTGAAATTGAAAAGGGCTTCCATGAGGGGAGCGCATTCCACAATAGGGAGATGTTTTCTCGGTTGACATAAGAAAGGTGAAGGGAAGTGTAAAAGCAAAATATGTCCCCTCGCTATCTGCTATAGAAGTTGGGCTTTCCTTTAGCGCCTTTCTTCTTTCCAGCTAGGGCTCAAAAAATCAGTAGAAGTTTTCTGAAGGGCAATGCTGTTTACCAGACTGCGGCTTCGGGTAATGCTCGTTTCTCTCCTGTCTGCTTTGAAGAAGGCATGACTTGGTTTATTTCCTGCACACTTTCGCACGTTGGATGAACCATTCTTCTAACGTCGCACTGAGACGTTTTACCTTTGAATATTAAGGTTTACTATATTAGCTATGAAACTATCACAATTATTACATTAGAAAAATGAACGCTCGTTGGGCTATGTAGAAGAGTTGAGCAGGTGTGATGTCCCCCGCTTCAGCCTAATTTGCACATGACCCATTACGTCAGCACACTCTATATGTTGTCACATGGTGGGGACGATGCCGTAGATGGGAGACGAGACGACAGATGGAGGACTGGAATCAACTCTTTATTGAGCTGACTTGCGCCCGCAAAAGAACTAAGAAACACGGCGGCGTCAATAGCAGAAGTAGTGCTCGCGGGTCGTCGGACTAAGAATGTCCGATGCACTTGTCAGGGCTAAATTTAAATACCTCACAGAAACATTTAGATCAAGGCGCAAAATGCTACTAGCCCAAAATGCAGAAACAGACGCGGGTGGTAGGACCTTCCGGAATACTTCTCGACGCATCTTGCACAACACAGAAAAATGATATGGATCCCTTAGTGGCCTGGTCAGAGCAATGTGATTTGAGTGACGACCTGTGCAAACACTGAAGAGTCTGCCTACTCCCCGTTACCTCCATCCATAGCCATGAGCCTTAATATTCAATAAAAAACTTTCAACTCAACTCAACAACCCCGTCTCGCAACAATGAGCATGAACAAGCAAACAGTGCAAAAATCGTTCCGTACGCTGCCGCAGGCTAGCGGCTGTTCAAAAGCAACAAACGATGTTTAAAATGGTTCGCGGCATTACTCCCTCCTTAAAAAAGCTATCGCCGAGATGCCTCCAAAAAAAAAAAAAGTAAACACAACATTCGAACTTGGAACATATAGGGCCTTTGCAGCGCGTAATAGAGCTTAGATACAGAACATGCACAATTTCTGGGTTCGTACGCACCGCTGGGGTCCTGTCGTGCCGTCAGGAATGACTTCGTTTAGTCCAATTCTTTGACTCGGCGAATGTGCAATTGTACGGGCCAAAGTATCGTCGTAGAAGTTTTTCACTGAGTCCATGACGACGAATCGGGCGTCTAAGCCCACCCTTGGCTTTCTGGCATGCAATTTGCGTTGCGTCATTGCAAGATGTACCTTCTGGTGTCGGTACGTTTCTGATCATTAATGATCAGCCGCGAGAGTCATCGGGCATCCCCAGCACGTATGTGGCGGCGTTGAGGTCATCTTCGCCTTTCGCGTATCGCAGCATTGCGTCGAACGTTGCCACGGGTTCCCTGCAGTACAGTGGTGAGCAGCCTTGTCTAGAGCGCTCTGACGGCGCTGTGTGGAGCAAGCCAGCGACACTCTGGGTTTGAGTTATGCATCAAGTGCGCGTGCGCGGCAAATCAAAGGGATGCCTGCTCACTGCTTCCTTCTCCACCCCCTCCCTTGCGATTACCTTTTGTGCCGTTAAGGCCGCGATGCCTACATTCGTGAGGCTGTAATTGTCGCCAGCGCATCGCGATGCCGCAGTGTTACTCGAGTGTATCAGAACGGCCAGATAAGCAAGCGCGAGCAATAGCGGATTAACGCGCGTTCCTGCATACACAGCGCTCGCCACCCCGGTGATTTCCTCTTGGAGGATGTCAAGTTCCTAGATCTGTACGAATTCCAAATGCGGTGTCCCATGCCTGATAGGTCAATGCAAAGACGTGATAAAACATAACGCCTGCAATACATTAAACAACCAACAAGGCCCAATTCCCGAACTCTTAGCCTGGTGCGCGTCTGAAACGCACGATCATCCGTTATCACTTGCACTTGCTTCCCAGCCGCTTCGTGATTCGCACGAAACGTGTTGGTTTTCCGGCCACTGTTACATATCAAGCGCGTAACTGGCGGCATTTTGCGTAAGCACTGAGCGGAAATGAGGCCATGAACACGCGAGCAGGCACCTCTTTATTTTGGTCACGCATGCGCACGGGACGCATAACTCAAACACAGTGCCTAACGCTAGACGGCGCTGACGTGCTCCGCGAAGCACCGTCGGCGCGCTCTAGACAAGGCGGCTCGCCACTGTACACATGGTTGACGGCTATATTATACGCGAAGAACACGTAGGGCAGGATGGCTTCCAAGTCTTGTGTTCGGCGTCGACAGCAACTGCGAGACCATTTGTTCGTAAGCTCGTATCGAATGTTGCCTTTAGTGTTCCATCTCTATTTCGTCGTGTGCTGAGGTCTCGGCCGGGGCACACCGTTGTCACTTCGCTGGGCGGTGGTGTCAACTTGGACTCTGGTCGTGTTATCGTCGATGTCGTTATACGTAGCGGCAGTGTCAATTTGAAGTCTGGGTGCGTGCGTCATAAGGAACGTCGGCATAATGGCGGCGTCGTCGTCACTCGTCGTCGGGCGCGGAGATTCTTAATTCGCCGCATAACAATCTCACCTCCAAAGGTTGCTGCCTTTAGTTTCCCTTACGGGGCGAAAATCAAGCACTTTACGGTGATGGGGAGTGGTACCGGCGGCTTGGTGACTGCACTACGCATGTAATAGTCGATTTCTTCCAGTCTTCCGCCAGAACAGGGTCGTGGGGCGTCGATGGCGAAGCCGCGCAGGCCGATGCGTCTATACGGGCCCTGGCGTAAAATGTGACCAGCGTCATCCAATGGAAGCACAGTAGGTGGTTGTTGGACGTCCTCCAAGCGTCACATTTACTGCGGCTGGAGGGTCGTCCGTAGGCTTGGGGGCGGGGCCAAGGAGCGGCGTTCAGGAGCAGCTTGTTCGCGTCGAGGGGGTATGGAGGGGGAGAGGGGTCTCGTCGGGATGCAGGACTGCTTAACGTGGCAGCATAGTTCATCACAGTGGGCTTTTGCATCAGATCCGTCGGAGTAGTAGCTTGAAGAATGCCCAGTGCCTGTTGGACTTCATGGATGATGTCCGCGAGCGTCGCCATATGGGGCTGATGGAAGGACGGAAGCAACTGGCGGAGTTCCTCTCACATGACCTCTCGGACGATATGCCGCATGCTGTCGTTGCTTAGAGACGTCTCATCAGCGTGGATGGGAAAGATGTGAGCTGGGCAGTTGTACTGCCTGGCTCGGGAGTTAGGAGTTCTCTACATAGTGAACGCTTCCTAAATGAACTCAGCAGTGGTTTTCGGAGGTTTCCTGACAACGCTGGCAAAAAGTGTCATGTCGGGAGCAAGGCGCTTTATTTCTACGTAAGGGAAGATACTTAGTCATTAAGCGGCTGGATCTTAGACTGAAGGAGCAGTTTAGCTCTCTAATTCACGACGCTGGCTAATACCTACGTATTTCTTCTTGAATTCATTCGACGTCATTAAGGAGGACTCATGGTTTTCATGCCACGTTCGAGCAGCCCCACCCAGTGCGAAAGAACACGTTTCGAAGCTTCGAGGCGTCATCCCAACTGTTGAATGCCGCAGCCCGTTCGTATTTATCCTGCCAGTCCTCCTGATCTCCTCCCAGTGCTCCACTGCAAATTGGTGACAGTCGGCACTCCTGAAAGATCAGCGGAAGTGGTGTTTGATTCTGGGCCATTTTCGTTGTTAAGGCGTCTTAAAGGGGTCGAGAGAGATTCGGCAGTAACCCGGGATCAGGCAATAACCCTTGGAGTCGGCGGCTGGCTCGATGTTGTGAGCAGGTCTCCTGAGGTGACACGAGCAGGGCTGTTATCTAGGCTTATAGGAGGAGTCCGGAACACGAAGTCTAGCACCGAATTCGGCCGCGTCATGAATATGGGATTCCGAAATTAACCCGCCACTTCTATCTGCCATTGATTGATTGATTAAAACTTTAATTTCCACCGATTTAGGAGGCCCCCTACTCCCCGCTCCTGGCACGCAGGCCTGAGGAACGGGGACTGGAACCTCCGCGACTAAGGACTGGCGAATATACATTGGTTATTCGCGGCCTCAGCAGCCAGGCGGACGGCTTTCTGCTGGTCAGCGGGGACGTCGCTTCGCAGCAGGGTTACCCAGGCTTCTCTATACTTTTAATGTTGTCCCTAGCGCCCGGAGACTTAGGGCATTCCCAAAGTATATGGTCGAGGGTCCCCCTCGCTTCGCAGGCTTTACATTTATCGTTTTTTCTCTCATCTATCTGGGTGTGAAACAACCAGACAGGGTTCGGGAAATTTCCGGCTTGTAATCGCCGCCAGGCTATGGCCTCTTTATTATTTAAGCTAGGATCCGGTGGCGGCATCAGACGTCTTCCTAATCTATAATTTTCGATTATTTCTTTATAGGTTTGCAAACGTTCGTCCATCGCCTGGCAGTCGGGCGGCTCCGCGTTTGCCCGGAAGTAGAGATCTCGGGCTAAATCATGGGCCGCCTCGTTGCCAGGGACGGAAGTGTGTGCTGGGACCCAAATTAGGGGGATTTTGCGATCGATTTTAGTTGCAGCTTTTAGAATTCGGGCGGCTTCTTGCGAGACCCTGCCTTTTTCGATATTCCAGAGAGCAGTTTTACTTTCGCTAAAGATCAATCTAGCCTTCGTTCCGACGCAAGCGAGCGCTA
Source organism: Amblyomma maculatum (assembly GCF_055883805.1). Classification (NCBI taxonomy): domain Eukaryota; kingdom Metazoa; phylum Arthropoda; class Arachnida; order Ixodida; family Ixodidae; genus Amblyomma; species Amblyomma maculatum. Next base: position 362,414,352 of record NC_139344.1, on the reverse strand, counting down.
TTGCGACCTCTTCAGCCGTGTCTATGTTTCTGCTTCGGATGGTGGCGGAGACGACTGGTGCGCCACTACCATCAACTACCGCGGCGACTGCCGCCCTGATCGGCCGCTTGCAGCGTCTACGTAGGCAACTTCTTTTACTCTGAATTCTTTTGCACTTTTAACCAGTGCTTCTGCTCTCTTCTCCCGTCTCTCCTTGTGGTATTCTGGGTGCATGTTGTGGGGGAGAGGACGGACAATGATGTTCTCGCGACATTGTGGTGGTAGGGCAACCTTGTCGGCTGTGCCCCTATCTATTTTTCGACCCACCCATTCTAAGATGGTTCGACCCGTGCTCGACCTACTTAATCTTTCATGTTGGGCGATTCTCACCGCTTCAGCAAGTTTCGTCCAGCTATTATGCACTCCCATTTCTATCAGGCGTTCCGTAGAAGAGGAGATGGGTAGACCCAGCGCCCTCTTGACGCAACGCCTGATGAGTGCGTCTATCTTATCTTTTTCATTGGTCCTGATGTTGAGGAACGGTGTGGCATAGCATATTCGACTTATTATGTACGCCTGCATCAGTCTCAAGAGGCTTCTCTCTTTGAGGCCTCTGCCTTTGAATGCAATCCTCCTAAATATTCCTGTTACTTGCGTCGCGTAGGTAGTGAGTTTTTTTATCGTTTCGTCGTTATACCCGTCCTCTTGAATAAAATGTCCGAGGATTCTGATTTGCTGGACTCTTGGTACAGTTTTGCCGTCGACCTTAATTTCTACGTTAAAGTCGCCCTTGCACCTCATTGTTTTTGGATTATATATGAAAAGTTCGGATTTTTGCGGAGAGCACGAAAGACCCCTTTCGGCCGCGTAGGACACAATGGTGTCCGCCGCCGCCTGTAGGCGTTCCTCTATGCTGCCATCGCTGCCATTGTTAATCCAGAGATTAACGTCGTCCGCGTAAATGCTGAACTTCAGGTCTTTTATGACTTTAAGAGCGGCAGGAAGGCCTCTCATCACCACGTTAAAAAGGAAGGGGGAGAGCACCGAGCCTTGCGGAGTTCCTTTACTTCCCAGGTGGACAGTGGAGGATTCTAGGTCCTGAAACTTTAGTTTCAACGTCCTGTTTGTCAGGAAATCCATTACGTAATTATATGTCCTCTCGCCGACTCCTAATTCCTGTAGTCCCGCGAGAATTGCCTGGTGTTTTACGTTGTCAAATGCTTTTGTTAGATCTAGTGCTAGAATTACCTTCGCGTCTCTGGATTTCGAGTCAATTATGTCATGTTGTAATCGGAGCATCACATCCTGTGTGCACAGGCCCGGTCGGAACCCGACCATCTCGTGCGGCCACAGGTCGTTTTTCTCCATGAAATTAGTTAGCCTTGTTTGGATTACGCGTTCCATAAGCTTTCCAATGCATGAGGTTAGAGAAATAGGTCTGAGGTTTTCCAATTTCGGGGGCTTGCCAGGTTTTGGAATTAGCACAACGTTTGAAGTTTCCACTGCTGGGGAAGGCGGCCACTACTCCATACTTCTTGCATGTAGTTGGTGAGTGCAGTTATGGAAGCGTCATCTAGGTTTCGTAGCATTTTATTTGTTATTCCATCGGGGCCGGGAGCTGATCGCGTCTTTAAGCTCAGGATTTCGGCTCTAACTTCCGCTTCTGAGATGGGCGCGTCGAGGGCCTCGTTCGGTGGGCCCGCGTATTGCCTAAGAGGGAGGGATGTTGTATCGCCGACATATGTGTCTACGAGTTTAGTTATTAGTTCCGCGTCAGTCCCCTCGAACGCGTGTCTTGCCTTTGCTATTGTTGTGTTTGACTGTGTTCTCGAACTGTCGGGATTAAGAAGATATCGTAGCAGGCTCCACGTCTTTGAAAGGCTCATATTGCCTTCCATTTCATCGCACCTGTTACACCAGTTTTGCTCGCAGAGTTTAATTGCATAATCCTCAATTTCCTTATTGTGCCTGGCTATTTTTCGCCTTAGGTTTCGGTTCCATCTCTGACACCGGAGGCGTCTTTCCATACCTTTTTTTGCTTCCCACATGTGTAGGAGTTTCCTGTCGACTTTTTTCGGTGCATCGTCCCTCTCTAGGTTAATGGTAGCGGATTTAACGTGGTGCATGAGGGTTTCTGCCCAATCGTCGATATTTTCAATATTTTCGTCCATGTTTGCAGATTCCCTAATTTGTCTGAATTTCTCCCATTCGATTGCACTGATGATCTTTTCTCGTCTTACTTTGACTCCCCGTTTAAGCATTATTTCGAGGACGTAATGATCGCTTCCAAAGTTGAGCTCTGTGTTCTTCCACCTAAGCTCCTCTATGTTTTTGGTAAATGTTAAGTCTGGGGTTGTGTCTTTGCTCACACTGTTTCCCACCCTCGTCGGACAGCCAGAGTCTGTCTGCAGGGTGAGGTTTAATTCGTGAAAATCTTCCCTTAACTGCCTGCCCTTCGGATCTTGCCTATTATATCCCCACTCTTGGTGGCAGGCGTTGAAGTCTCCTACAATTAGCAAGGGGTTAGCTCCAGCTGCCTTCATTGCTTTGCGAAATAATGTCTTGAACCTAACTTTGCGCTGCTGAGGAGAGCTATATATGTTTAGGACGAAAATACTTGGTTCCTTTTTCCTGCCCGTGATGATTTCAACGAAAACCGCCTCAATGTCGCGAGAACTAATTTCGTGTTCGATCACCGCTACGTTCCTTTTGACGAATGTAGTGACCCGGGATTTTGCTCCCCGGCCACTAGCAAACGCTTGATATCCTGATAATTTAATTACTCCTTTGCCAGTTTCCTGTAGGGCTACGGCTAGAGGTTTTTCAACTATTTGCTCGAGATGTTGTTGCACTAACGCTCGCTTGCGCGGGAATCCTCGGCAGTTCCACTGCCATACCGTCGAATTAATCTTTGGTTGCGTTTTGCCCATGTTGGAATTGCTGCCATATTGCAATATGACGTCATAGTCATGTGGCCGCTTTACCAGCCGCCATCCTGGATCAACTGATAACTTTATCAATTAGTTACCATTATTGGCCGACATCTTGAATTTATAAGTGGCATCACTAATTGGATATATCAGTGACATCACCAATCAATCACTAATTGTATTGTTATATCAATTTAATAGAGGGGCCCCTATCTTGAATTCCTCGGACAGAAAATTTCACGCCGAAGGGAAGTGTTAGCAGACCCTAAGAAAGCAAGAAACGTGATGTGTGATGAGTAACGCACTTAAAAGGGACGCAGTAACTGACGAAGCAAGCGCCGCTGGCTGTGCTCGCTGCACGTGCAAAGAAGCGCGGCGCCGGCTCCATGCCTCGTACCTGAGGTCCAATCTGACGCGCAAATGACCTTGGCTCTTGCTAGGAGCCAGGGCCAGGGTCTGGAGCAAATGCTTTAAAGCTTTCATGTCGGGATCGTTTTAAAACTTTGAAGCTGACGTTTGTTTTCCCGTTTGTATTAAAGCTTTTGCTTTAAAACAAAACATGATAAAACAATTCGGGAATTTTCGTAGCGAAAGCTACAATAGCCAGCGGCGCGTTTCGGGTAAGCTTCGCTAGCCGCTACTGCACATGCGCCATAACCAGGGCAGCTAGTTTCTCCGAGCAACAGAACAGAAGAGCGAGAAGAAACCGGTCAAATGGAGCAAGAGGAGACCACTTGGAGGGAACTCCAGAGGAGATCCTTTCTTAACCCCTATCTATTAGCCAAAATGTACCCGGATGACTTTAACCCCGCGTGCAGGTTCTGTAGCGAAACAGCCACGTATGATCACATACTATGGCGATGTAAAGAACAACCTCCACCGGAGGGTCTAGTACAACTTCCTTCTCTTGAACGATGGGAGGCCGTTCTGGTCAGCTCGGACCCGAGCATTCAAGCCTTGGACATCGAGTGGGCCGCTAAGGTTTTCGCCAGCCATGGACTGGAGGCCATCTAGAGCGGAGCTTCTGCATGTGCATTTTGACGAAATAAATGTTTCCTAATCCAATCCGAAGACGCCAAAAAGAAAAATAGAAGGGAATAAGCCGGGAAGGGAGATAAGAGGGTGGAGAAGAAAAGCAAGCCAGTCAAATACAACAAGAAGATTCGGAAGCCGCCCAGAAGGAGAAAAAAGCAGAAGGGAAGGAAAAAAGAAGATGGGGAGAGAGAGAGAGAGAGAAGAAAGAGGGAAAATATAGCAAAGTTTCAACTAAGGTTGAACCGAGTTAGACGTGCGAAAGCCCGGCTTGATTCGGTAGAGCTATTGGTCGGTATTTGTTTGTTTTTTTCTTTAAGTCATAATGTGTTCACGTTTACGGCGTCTTTTCTTCTATTCCAACTCCACCCGCAGGACACGGCGCCCTTCTTCAGCCGAGACTGGCCTTACTCGCCATCCTGGCGTGGTCTGACCTGCCTTGTCAATTGCGAGATGCGCCTATACAGGCAACCATTGCGCAAAGCAAGATGTTATTTGATTTATTTTCTTGATTTGTTTTCAATTTTAATCTTTTATCCAACTATAATATCATGAATTATTATTTTATTAGCATTTATTACTAATTACTGCCATCACTATTCATCGCTTTTACATAATGACGGTAGTAATTATTAAGAAATACTGATAAAATAATAATCCATGATATTAGCCCTTCTTATTATTACTATCATCAATACTCATCACTTTTATTCAAGGGAACTCCATTGCCGAGGAATATACACCCCTATTTTCATCAACCAAGACGACAATCTCGAGCGGAAGCTATAAAAAGGCACTACGGCGAACGCGAGGGCGTGTTCTATGTCGATTCTGCGGGTCCTGAACGGGGAATGGCGGCCGTTGCGGTAGTGCACCAAAATCAAACAGTGGACGGACTAACATTGCCCAGCCAAGACACACTGGCTCCGGAAGTGGTGGCGATTGCCTTAGCTGCAGCACACACTACCTCAGAGTACATTCCTACAGATTCACAGACAGCATATCGCAATTACCTCAGAATCAGGATTGCACCGCTAGCATCTGAAATCCTGCAAGGTAGTTACACCAGTGGCTACCAACCCACGCATAAACATTTAGTATGGGTACCAGGTCCCCAGGGCATCCCAAGGAACGAGAGCGCACACGCCTCAGCCCGAGCATTTCTCCCCCGGGCACCCAATACGAATCTCGTGGAACCTCCTACCCCACTGCTAACTTACTCTGAAATACTTCAGCACGTAAGATTATCTCGCCGGGTCTACCCTGCACCGGCCAAGACGCTAGACAAAGGGGAGGAGGTACATCTCCGCAAGCTACAGACCAACACATTTAACAACCTATGAAGACTACACGCAATAGGTCCACAGTCATTTCACTCACAATGCAAATTCTGCGGGGAGAAGGCGGACCTGTACCATATGGTGTGGGCATGCCAGCGAAATCAGATTATCACAATTAATAATCAGAAGCGCAGGAGGTGTGGGAGGCAGCTCTGACCAGCTCGGACGCAAGGAGTCAAAAAGTACTCTTCGAAAGAGCGCGGACAATAGCCTACGCCAATGGGGTTCCGGCCTGTGGACTCCAACCACTGCTACAACCTCCTAAACATTTTCATTAAAATAATTTTTACTATCACCTTACATACCCACGTTTTCTACATTATATTTTTATACATTTTAAATAGATGTTTTCATTAGTATTTGATCTACAAGAAAGGAAGAGCGCAGTATCTGTCATGCTCTCTATGGACACCTGAATAATGGAATAAAAAAAGAGAGGGCTTCAACGCTGCTGAAACCGAATGTCAAGCGAAAGCTTTGGCGGTCTGGCAATTTGCTGGAGGGTGGCTGCTCCTGGCACTACGGGACTGGAACTGGTAGGTCACTGCCGCTTGCGGTGGGGGCTAACCTGCCACCGAATTTTATCTCTTGTAGGCTGTCATTGCACCCGCTACCGTTTCGGTGGTGGACGACGGCTGCTGCGGCGCTCGTCTTTCTCTCCCTTTATTTCTTTTCTTTTTTGACTCCTTGCATCCGAGCTGGTCAGAGCTGCCTCCCACCCCTCCAGCGTTTCTGATTATTAATAGTGATAGTCTGATTTCGTATTCCCGAGGTGGAGACATTGCGGGGATTTGGGGATGCTTATTAACAACAAGGATGTGAACGCAACAGTAGTCACCAACCTCTAAATGATGTGCGAACAGGTCATCCGTATGCTATCTCGGATAGCAACCAATAAGAACGGTATGCAAGAAGAAGATACCCTCAGGCTAATACAGGCCTTTATCATCTGCAGTATAGTGTACGTAGCCCCGTACCTTCATATGAGGAAAACCGATCTAAACCACCTGGACGTTATCATTCGAACTGCTTATAAGAAGGCGTTCGGGTTACCCATGAAAGCATCTACGCAGCGTCTGCTACAACTGGGGATACACAATACGGCTGATGAACTGATTAGCTCCCATCTTACAAGACAGGTAATGCGAATGGCCACCCCCAAGACTGATCGCAGGGTCTTAGAAAATATGAACGTTTGCTTTTCACAACACGTGGCTGGGAGACAAGATATATACCTCAAGAGTGGAAGAGCAAATTTTTTACGCTTCCGATCCCCAGAAGCATGCACCCGAAGCATCATCATGCTAGACGAGTGTTGTTGTGGCTGTAAGGAAAAGAAAATGCACGGGCCTGCTACTGGCTCTGCAGCTGAGCCACTTCCGCTGGAGCGGGAAGGAGTAGGTGGTGAAGGGTGGCAGTTCCTGGCCCTACGGGGCTGGGACGGTAGGTCAACGCCGCTGGCGGCGGGGCTAGCCCGCCACCGAATTTTATCTGTTGTAGGCCGTCATCGCACCCGCCACTGCTTCGGTGGTGGACGACGGCTGTTGCTGCGGCGCGCATCTTTCTCTCCCTCTTTCCTCTCCTCTTTTTTCTCTTCTGTCCGCATGAGGCAGCGGAGGTGGCTCAGCTACAGAGCCATTAGCAGGCCCGTGCATTTTCTTTTCCTTCTTCCTACAGCCACAACAACAACCTCCGCTTCTACACGTACAGGCGAGCTTCAATTAGCGCCAACCGAAAAATGCACTGTTCCGGACGGAGCAGTGGGACTCATCTGCATAAGTACTATTTGTGGAGGCGTTGTGAGTGTGCACTTGAAGTAGTATTCTAGGGAAGACTCCGAGTGCCTTTGAGAACAGCAACTGCCGCAAGTGTGATAGCTTCAGTGGCGCAGCGCAAGGGAGCTCGGGGAAAATAGAAGTTTTTGTAAATGCAGAATTAACGCAATATGTCACAGTATAGGCCAGGACCAGTTCTTCATCTCAATGGAAGCTGGAGGTGTTTCACACCGCTTGCGGTAGGGAAGCCTAGATGAGGATGCACCTCGCTACCGTTGAATCGACGCACTCGAGGTAGAAGGCTGGTTTCGTGAATAAAGGCCAGTGATGATTTAAGAATGTCTTGTATAACTACCATCACCTCTCAAGTTAACCAATTGCAACCCATGACATGGCGTGGACGACATGGCGGATTGTAATATGATGACGGCAGTCGTAAGCGTCGGAGACCGCCAATAAGGCAGAGGAAATGCATTTGTTTGTCTCTAAAGCGGAAATATTCGTGCCGAGATGCCATATATCCCAGGAGCAATGCATCATCCCTCAGCCGACAGTTCAGTAGAGTTTGTGGCTCCTACATTTAAAACCATCTGGACCCGTTTATAAAACAACGTTCCACTTATTTGTTTGTACATCACGACGAATTAGTAACAAAAAAAAAGGGTTGGCAGCAATACCACAGTGAAATATTTTAGCTTAAAATATGGCTGGATTACATATGGAGTTAAACAGAGCGAACAAAGCTCCTTCAATGCTAGCCTGGGAAAGCAACGTCATACGAAATATATTCCGCACAGTATTATGCGTACTTGCGTTAAAGCATAAGTAGCATGTGCCTTCCCCTGTGAAATGACTTTTTTAATGTAAAGATTCTCTTGTATTTTTGTACTGATTTAACCTTCATTGTCTAGCATCTTGTTTGCTGTTTTACTTTTGTTGATCCGAATTGCCAACTCCTGCCTAAAGCCTGATGGCAATGTTGGCACAACCTATATAACAAATAAATAAGGAAAGGAAACAAAACAACAAGCGAAAAACTAATGCATGAAAGAAGTACTGTGCGCCACGTAGACATTCATGTTACGCCTAGCCAACATTCAGAAGCCATTAGCTGCCTAGAAGAAGACACCAATCATATATCTTACTTCAAATGAAACCTTGTTTAAATTAATAGCGTTTTTTTTTTTTTTCATAATGGATGTTACGTGTGATTACGGTAGTTTCCTGTTCATAATGTGCTCGTAATGGTGTGCCCATTATTCACGACCACATTGAATGTGTAGTATTTTACGGGACAGTAATGTTTCCGGGAGCGCTTCTGAACGAAAGAGATCTTGATGTTTCGAAGTAACTTTGTAATCCCTGTATTTCCTGTTTGTTTCCAGGCAGGACACCGCCAGCTCGCCGTTTTGTTACTAACGAGAGATGCGACGAGACTGGAATATATTGTCGTGACGCTGGGGCTACGTCGACCCGGCCTTCACTTGGTAGCGTGCAGAGACTCGGGGTTGAAGTAGGATTGAATCTTCGAGTTGGTGAAATATGTACAAGCAGGTTTAATGGCACTTTGAGAAACTTATTTACAAGATTATTTACACGAAAAAGAAGGGTATAATAACAAAATGGCAAGAGTTAAGAGTTCATAGCGAGAAGCGACTGGATGAGCCGTTTACCCAGGGCCCAGAGCGACATTTCGTGCTCTGCAGCGTCCTTAAAACCCCCTATGTCCAGCCCCTCTCTGAAGATGCTGACCAACCAAATCCAGGGCACGCCCCTCAGGTATCGGCATCCAATCGAACACATCACTGCACTGATGGTCTGAAGCACTGACTGGTCCGGCATTCATTCGTTGGGCGTGATCACTTGTTGGCGGGAAAAGCTTGGGAACGGCGAGGAGAGGAGGTACATTTCTATTCTTCAGCAAAGAAACCACAGGCTGGTTCTGACAAGTGGTTTTACTTCTCAGAAACCCGAGTGCACGTGGCGCCGCATCCGCTCCCAGCATTGTCCGTTTTCGACAATTGCAAATCTTTCCTGCATTCCTGGGAAATCACTTAATGGCTGTATGCGTCATGCTCCTTTCTTGTCCTGCACGTCAGCGGACATGTCACTCTGTCGTCTCCTTTGGAAAGTAGGCATTCCTCACTGGACGATAGGGCTTATCGACTGGGAGGGTGAACAAAAGAAAAAAAGCACTTCCTGCATTTCCCGCAGGGGGACGTTTCTTTGTGTTTTTCCAGACGTTCTCTTGGCAGGGTCAATTTGGCATTTGCAGAGTGTCCACAAAGCAAAACAGGCTTACAAAACAGGATTCCTGGAAACAGGCTCACTTAGAGCCATTGGACCATCACCACATATTCACAGCACTTATCCATGCCCACAGGCGAACAATAGAGCGCGCAAATGCGGATGCTTGGTCGTAACAATATGTAGCCTCATTTAATTGGAGTTATATTGTTTCAGGCGATCGTACCTTAAAACTTTTTCGTAAGCTTTAACTTTACCTTAGCCGAGAGCAGCGGCGGTTATTTTCTTCGCCAGTCGAGGAGTGCACTGTTGCTATCGCTGCCGGCAAGCTGCTGAGTTCTCAATTGGAGTAAGTCAGCTCAATAATGGGTCTCTTCTACAAGGCCCTCACCGTTAACTGCTGGGCTGCCACCACCAGCTCGAAACAATCTATAATTATCCCAATTTACATTCTGTGGCGGGAGTTTCATTGCAACGGGGGACACCACTAATTAGGCTGGCGGCGACACAGAATATAGATTGCTAATTACCGAGTAGCAGTGAAACCTTGTGCGAACTTTGTTCTCGGCCGCATTATCACCCCGAGATTACGCAACTTGCGCAAGGTTTCATACTAGGAAGTCTTACTTGTTGAAACCTATTTTATCATCACATTTTCAGAATTAGTTTTAGCTAAGCTGTCTACAAAATTATATCTCTTAGGAGAGGTCACAAAACCTGAGCTCTTCCCAACAAGCTGCTTCCATTATTATTCTGTTTTCACTTCATTTATTTTACTTGATTGCAAACGCATTCAATAGACAGAAGGTGTCCCCTGATAATATTATATATGAATTGCTATTCAGACACCCCGCTGTACGATAGCATTTTCTACGTTCCTAAGCACATACGTGCATACTTGACTGTCTAGTAAGGGGATGTAAATATTTTGCATTTCATTTGGGCACCTTTCACTTGACTCACCATTATCATAATCAGCCTGACTATACCCACCGCAGGACGAACACCTCTCTCATATTCCCCCAATTAACCCGGTCCTGTGCTAGCTGCATCCACTTGACCCCTTCCAACATCTTAACCTCATCCATCCAATTAACTATCTGCCGCCCCCTGCTACGCTTTCCTTCTCTCGTAATCCAGTTTATTACCCTAAGCGACCATCGGTTATCCTCTCTTCGCACTACATGTCCTGTCCATGCCCAATTCTTCTTGATTTCCACTACAGTATCATTAACTTGAGTTATTTGTCTGACCCACTCTGCACGCTTCATATCTCGTAACGTTACCCCTACCATTTTTCGTTCAATAGCCCTTCATAGCCCTCCATAGCCCATTCCATATCCCTCCGTAGTATCCACTTGACTAGCAGAAGATTGCTAGCAACTCGTATAAAAATCTTTGTTGACCTCGTTTCAACCGGAGTGTGGGTATAAGTAATTAAAAATAGGTTGAATGATTCACATAAAGAAGTCCAGGAGGGAGCGATGATATGGCCCCAGTGCCCGAGTAATAAACGCTAGATGAGTTACCCGGCGGGAGGCATGCTGCAGCCTGGTGCCGAAATATGGTTGGCGTCAGCGCTGGGCAAACACACGTGTAAAAAATATTCTCAGTGTTTTAGAGCTGTAGACATTCCACTCTTCGCGGCAATATAAGTGTCGAGATTAGGGCCCTATCTCAGATACGGTAGCCCGGAGGGCAACCATGATCCAGATCCTTCGAAGCGCGAACTCCTCTGCATGCGTAAGAGCGCAGGGTAGGTTACCTTTCAATATGCCCGATTAGACTGCTTGTACTGATATTTGACATCCCGAGCAAAACACGAGAGAGGGGGAGAGAGAATAGTGTCGGTGGCTGTGTCTGTGATTACGCGTACGTGCGTTCGTCAGCAAGTGGAAGGATAGGTTTGAAGTTTCACCATGTAGTGGAGTGAATGCCACCAACGAAGCAACAACTCACGATCTCATAAAATACCGGTGATTAACTAACGAAGCGATGAGTGAAGGGCATCAAGGTGTCTCGGTGTTTGTGCCTTGAAGCATGTTTCACCTAAACGCTCAACATGCTGTAGCGGTCGGCGCCATGATTTGGTACTGCAGTGAACCCTCGCAACAATGAACAAGATAAAAATTGCGGCAAGAAACCTCTGCTCTTATTTACCATCCTCGTTTTCCTGCCTCTTTGATGTAATAAAGGTAATAAAGTGATGTGATGTGATGTGATGATACAAGATCATGTGCTACCGAGTCGCTTAGTTTGGTGATTTTAAGGCCTTAATAGACAATATTTGCAGATATACTCAAATCCAGTCATTCATCCATACAATTACTCAGATGCAAGCGTGACTCAAGAGAATAGTGTGTGCACATATGGTGCTCAGGGTTTCTGGATATACTTGTCCTGACTTTTCAAGTTCGTTCCTCTATTTCACATTGGCCGGAAGAACAGAAAAAGACACCCCAAAACACACGTAATCATGAAACGGCACCAGTTCTTGAAACCTCAAGTGTTCTTCACTACATATAATTGCCAACGTTGCGCCTCGGTACTCGGCCTGAAGGGCTCATCTAACGCAGCAAATCGAAAGGAACCTGCTTTGAGTACTTCTTTATTCAGAGCACCAGTCAAATGTAATAAGTCTGTTGTAGTGCTTTTTTACTTGGGTTATTTAAGAAGCCTCTTCTGACTAAAACGTTCGCACGAATTCTCTTCATAAGAGGTATCTGAGCTCGGAAACAAAACTAGTCTGCCTTACTGCTCAAAATTCTTTTCTCTCTTGGCTGTTGAGGAGTCTAATAACTCGCGGGCACGTAAGGTAAATTAAGAAATTTAATTTATTTTATTGTAATAACTGTGAAGACTACTGACAACGGTCGGGTGCGTAGAGACTTGCCATTACTGATCATCCTGCTCTTTACAAAATTAATGTAATACTACTTCTCCCTCCAATCGTTTTTATTCCCTTGATTCTTTTCCTGCATTCCTAGTATTTATTGCTTGATTCCGAGCTTGATCCAGCTGAGTTTAACAGCCGAATTAGCGAATCTCGGTAGTTTGAATAGGCTCAGTTTTATTTTATTCAATTCATTTTGCTCTTCTAGCCTAAAGCTTTTTGATTTCAAAGCGTATGTGAAGGCAAAAGAGTGCCCACTGATTGCGGAAAAGATGCCCCCTCCTAAAGATGTCAACTACTCAGAAAATAAGTCTAAATGGCATGCTAAGGTGTGGTTTTTTATCAAGGGTCTCGGGAAAATATCTGATCGACCTGCGATCCTAATTCACGAAATTGCCTTCATACTGAGGCATGTATTTTAATTGTAGATGCCTGGTCTAGTTTATGCGCACAGATATGATACGTAGCTATAACGTAGTGCTCTTTTTCTCTCTTGAGGGTGCATAAAAAGTTTTTTATTACTCTGCTTTTTATTGGTTGCCTTTGTAAAGTAACCAATACGTAACATTTGTCTGTCTCATTTATGCACTGAAACAACAAAAATTGAGTGTTATTTATGTGCGATGACCTGTAAGTGTGCCTTTACGTACGCAAATGTATGAGATTCAATTACTTCTGCTCAAAATAGCTGCTTGATGTTCTTCTTTTTAATTAAAGAAATCCTGGCATGATGGTACATCATTTAGGTCATAAACACTTATCGTATGAAGCAGCTGCGAGCATAAAGCTCCACAAATTTTTATCTTGCAGAAATAAGGCATTTCGCAAGTGTTGCGTAGGCTGCGTTATCTATGAGAGCGAGTTTGCTCATTATTGTTATAGTATATGTAAGATATATATTACCTAACAAAGAGACTCCATGTTTGCAGGAGGCTTGAATCCACGCAGCATTGATACTTGTGTGATTACACAATTGATGCGTATATGTCAGTTTCACTACAGAAGCAAGAGAAACATGCCACAACTATGCATAATATGAATTTGATGTGGCATGAGAGCATTGGCCCTATTGTTTGAACACATAATTTTCTTGAAGGCTATACAACTGAAGTGCGACCAGTAAAACTGGTAACTGACACCCGTACTGGGTGCGCTATTATTTTTTACATTTATATCATAGCGTTAAAAGTACAGTGCGACTTCCATAAGCATCCATTATCTCTTTACTTGAGTAAGGCCTCTATTCCCCTTTTCATGATATTTCAGAGCCCTAAGTGTAATCGTTAATCAAAAATGCGTTTTTAATGCATGGTACTTATCTGGGTACCCACAGATAGCAATACACATTCCACAAAGAAAAGCCTCCAACCACCCAGCTTCACTTTCACGAAGGCCACCGTCCGTCCAAATGTACACTTTTATTCTGCAAAACTCAACGGGTAAAGCAAATTCAAGACTTATGTGAAAACAATACACACAATCAGTAAAACTAACGAAGATTTGTCGTATCACGTGGGGCGATCGAGTGTGTCTTTTATTTTTGTGTGCTATAAAAGTATCATCTCCTTCTGCAACGAGACTTGGCTATAAATTAGCGAAACAATTTTTAAAAGTATATAATATATAGTCCCCTACAATAGTTTTATTTTGATTTGCAGTGGTGCGTGCCTAGCATTGCACAAGTGATTTTGTGGTATTTACAATGGAGGTCACGCGCTCGATGAAAATTGACGTCTGGTGCCACCTTGCACATTTCATGCGCGAGATCACGCCCCATGCAGTGACGCGAGAGGATGTGGTAGAAATATTGGGTAAGAATAATGAAATCAGCATCGATCGGCGGAGTTCTGGTCGCGCGTCTAGGGCGACGTTGGCAGTCGCAATATAAGGACGTGAAGAACATTTTTTTTAATCCTGCTAGGCCACGTTTTCTGTGCTCATATACAAAGGAATACCTTTTCGTGCGTTCGTATCGCGGCAAGCAGGCAGTTACCGGGACGTAAAAGAGGAACTATATAACTGCGCGGACGTGTCTAATGACAGTGTTCACCGTTCATTATTCGTGAGTATTTCAAGAAGAAGGGGTCTTTATCGTCGGGCTCTTTAAATGGTGGAAGCTTTTTCTAAAAGGTTAGCGGTTACTAAAAGGAAGCGGTCACTATCACTAACCTTGCTAGCATAAACGGACCCTAAGAGATTTGATCAAAAATAGAATCCCACCACCCGCAACAAAAGCTGACAAAAAGCTCCATAAACACTAAATATAAAAACGTATTGTAAAGAGATTGATATAAGCAAGTCGGGTTAAGAGGGCTAGATCAAAAGCAAAGACAGCTCTACGAAAGCGCCGTAATTGCCCTTGGAATTGAGATCCTTACAGTGTTTAGGACGACACACAGCGGGGCATACTGAACGCATGGCGCTAAAGGACTGAAAGCGCCCTGGGATGTAGCAGGTTTCAAGAAGCAGCGACCGGGCTTACAGGTGCCGTCATCGCCTGGCAGACTATAGAAGAAACAAAAACGGGGATTAAAAATGCAGCCAGCGCCGATGCAAGATCATAAGCAGTTATCAATCTCAATCTCTATTCGCATAGCTATCGGCGAGACGAATCGTTTGATAA
>NC_139344.1:362242033-362397033 GCF_055883805.1 Amblyomma maculatum | reverse complement strand
TAGAAGCGTAGCCACCTAGGAAAGGTGGCGCAATATAGCGTTATGATGGCCCATGACATGCTCACCCGCCCGATCGCATGTAGGATAGCGCCGTGCAGACGCAGATAGCCTCATTTGCATATTCGTGACATCCGCGTTCATTCTCTGCATTGTCAAGGTTGGGGTGAAGGTAAAATGCTTCAAAATTTTATTGGATGTTGGGGCCGCCGGTGCTTTCATCCGCTGTACATATATTTGGCACAGGGAAGAAAACTTTCATTAAAATAAATAAAATTTGAAAACTATTTAATAGCAGTTTTGTGAAATCTTGTGGTTCAAACAAAGAATGTGTACCGCTGGTTTTATGGGCGGATGAAGTCAGGGAGGGAATTTTTCGAGTATTTTCTATGACATCTCAGTTTGTTTCGGATATTGAGTATGGTGACAATGCAGGTTAGAGTCGTTGCAAGCTGGCAGTGTAAGCAATATTTAAGACCTTCTCTAAATCCGATTTTAGTAAGAATTCATAAGGATGCTTTGGAAATGGAAGCAGTATATGCCACACAGTCCTCATTCAGTCCTGCTTCTCAATGCAGGCCCTGTTTGTGCTCTTCTTACCCTGGTTATCGGCCACTTACTAAGCCTCAATAGGCACCCCTGAATCACCAACTCCAATCCCACCTGGCCACGACTGCCATTAAGCCTGGATGGTGCGTCACCGATGCATCTTTCCTGGCCGCATTTTCTAGACATCACGACTGAGCGCCAACTTCAATTCTAGTACCGACTCGATTAACAGCGACACCCCTCTCAAAATATTTAGGAAACCTTCTGCAGCGCCAATCCTTCAGAAGACACGGAAGCAGTATATTTAGGGTTATTCGTTTTCGAGTTTTATATTTTTTCAAACTCGTGGGTAAAAATCGGGCATTATTTTTCGACTTGATAATATGGGAGAAATCGGGTCTTTAGAGTAAAGACTCCCAAATACGAAATTTGTCGGGTTAAATTTACAAACTAATAATTCATTCGATTTCACATAATCTGTGGGTAAAGATTAAGGCTATGTTTTGGGTTGTTTTCAAGAAAGTATTTCATATTTAGGCGTTTCTGTCGTAATTATTACTCCCAGTGGTGTGCACTGATCAGTTTATCGAAATTTTACACGCCCTTATTAACATACATAATCACCTGCATACGCAAGATTTCCATTTCCGTCCGAGATCTGTCTGGCCTCTGGAGGTATCTGAACTGAGAGGCGTTCGCTCAATGTCACAGCCGCCAATAGCTAGACACAACAATGTCAACAAGCATTTGCTAGTCTGGGGTAGCGCACAGTTTCCTCGTTCCAATAGTCCATCAGTTCAGCACTTCCATTTGTGGAACTTGCTTCCAGCAAGTACTAGTGAAACTCCTCGCGAAGCGAGCCTACATCGTTAGTCACGGAAATAAAGAGAGGTCGGTAGTCATCAAACGATTGACTCAGCAACCGCTCCTGGAATGAATCGAGTAAGGCACCCATTTCCATATTTTCAACTGGTTTTTTTTTTTTTTGTTATTTGTCTCAGACGTTCATTTTCAGAATGCATCCCCATTGGAGATTTTCGTGCAAAACTTTGGCGCTTTCACACGAGCTTTCAACAAGCTCTGTGGGCACAGTTGTTTCAGTAACCGGGAAATTTCGGATTTTAGCTGATTTTGTAGGAACCTGTTCGGGGTGCAAAATCCGGGTAAAATTGGGTTTTACCTAAAAAAATTACCGACGATTACGTTACTTCCTAATGCGAAATTTGAGCGCAGCAAATAAGCTGTTTCACCTTTTCGATAGATTGAGGCAAATCCGCCGCCACCGATCTGGCTCTCTGATTGCCACCGCACAGGGGTTGCATTGGAGGAGGAGCGAAGAAAGGAATTAAGTTCGAGCCGGCGCTTTGACAACCGGAGACTCGCAGGAAGAGGGGGGAGGGGGGGGGGGACCCTCCCCTCCTCTTTCTGCATGGCGGCGACGGTGTTCTATACAGTCACGTTATCTTGACTCTCTAGCGGCGTCAGCGGCATCCAGCGGTATCAGTCGGTCGCTGCTAGCGATGGGGGGATGAAAGGGGGGCGGAGCTGGTTACGAGGCCGACGACGACGCCGACGCGAAACCCAGGAACGGACGCCAAAGAGCTGCGCTCTAAAACGAACAACCCTAAGTATATGCTACACAGCACTGAAGCCGTTCTGCTTCTCAATGCAGGTGTGCAGTAACACACCTGCAGTTGACACCTGCGCTACCGCCTCGGTGTCCACAAGCGTTTCATGATACCTTATGCGAGTATTCTTCAAAGGCTTCCTTATTACTAATCGCGGGCGGAATCGAGAGTAACCCCTGTCCGGCTCTTTGCCCAGAAACATTTCCTGAAGTTGATGCATTAACAGTGACTCCGGTGAACAAATGAAAATCATATTCTAGCTACTAAAAGGGGTGCATGTTCTATCAGCGCAGAGCTCATAAAAATCAGCTTGAACTTGTAGCGGATGTTAATGCAATAAAGGCAGGACTGAAAAATATGGAATCCGAAATTGTTGCTTTGCATGAAAGGCTAAATGCAGTAGTAAATACCTCCAGAAAACCTTTCAACGCTGACTGAATAACTTGCCACCCTGAACCTCGAATGCTCTGAAGACGTTTTGTGGCGGAACAACCTAATATTTCTCGGTGTACCTTATTCAAAAGACACCTGGTAGAAGGCAGGTTTAAGCTCACTTAAGTCACTACTGCTTACCTGATTTCCTCTCACCTGATGCCTTGGAACGCTCCCAACGCTTACGGTGCTTTTCAGCACAGAAATGCCGTCCCGTAATAGTGAAGTTCGATCATTTTCAAACAAAAGAAAGAGAATTTGCTTCACGCAAAAAATTCATGGAAAAAGATCTACATACATTGGAAGATTTTTCCCCGTCAACCCGTCCGGATCGCAAGAAGCTTATGAAATTCGCCAAAAGTCAACCTAGCTCCCACCACACTATAACAACTCCTCTACAACAAACTGGAACTATATAACACATGTTTTCTATACAATGGCGTCACTGACATGGTTCACTCAGCCTATCACAGCAGATTGTGGCAAGCTCTCCAAGAGATGGGAGTTTCAATTCACCTCATCTGTCTCCTCAGGAACCTTTATGAAGGGCAAGAGGCCACAGTCAGAACTGGGCATGGTCTTACTGATTGGTTTCCTATTGAGAAAGGGGTGAGGCAAGGCTGCATACTGTCGCCCTGCCTATTTAACCTATATGCAGAGTGCATCATGAGGAAGGCCGGTCTGGACGAGTCTTCAGCTGGAGTGAAGATTGCTGGAAAACGTATCAACAACCTTAGATATGCGGATGATACCACTTTAATGGCAGAAAGTGAAGTGGAACTCAAGAGAATTCTGATGCGCGTACAAGAAGAGAGTAAGAAGTTTGGGCTTAAACTGAACATTAAAAAGACGAAGATCATGGCGTCTTGCCCTATCAAGTCCTGGAGCATCAATGGACAAGAAGTGGAAGCTGTGACAGATGTTCTGTTCTTGGGCGCCAAGATTACCTCGGAAGGAGACTGCAGCCATGAAATTAGGAGACGCCTGCTTCTGGGAAAGAGAGCAATGGTTAGCCTTGACCGCCTAGTAAAGAGCAGAGACATTAGTCTGCCAACCAAGATCCGTATAACCCGTGCTATGGTCTTTCCAGTTGTGATGTATGGATGCGAGAGTTGGACTGTGAAAAAGGCTGACCGCCGAAGGATTGACGCGTTTGAATTGTGGTGCTGGCGAAGACTCTTAAGAGTTCCTTGGACTGCCAGAAGATCAAATCAGTCGATATTGTCGACCATAAACCCTGACTGCTCATTGGAGGGTCAAATTCTAAAGTTAAAGCTCAGCTACTTTGGTCATCTGATGAGAAGAGAGGAGTCTCTGGAGAAAGATTTGATGTTGGGAAAGGTTGAGGGTCGCCGGAGAAGGGGTAGGCAGCGAACGCGATGGTTAGATGGCATTCTCGAGGCATTGCAGATGAAGCTATGTGATGTTAAGAAGATAGTGAGAGACCGGAAAGCGTGGCGTGACATGGTCCATAGGGTCACGAAGAGTCGGACACGACTTAACGCCTGAACTGACTGATCATATCGAACAACGTGCCGACCATGCTAATGGGACTTCTCTTGACGCTGCTTTGCTGAGCCTACCCTAGGGAACCGAGAAGGGTTATATCTGTCCATCCTCCCGGGTATCTTTACTTTTTACTAATATCAAAAGTATTGTTAATAAATAGCACTCATTATCATCTGCGGTTGAAACAAGTTCCGCAGAAATTGTAGCTGTAACGGGAACCTGGCTTCTTGCGCATGTCCTAGATTGTGAACTTCTCTTAAACTCTGGTTGATTTTATATCCCTCAACAAGAACGCTGTAAACATCGGAGAGGTGGCGTGCTTCTTGTGATATCAGAAGAGATTCTATCTTCACATATTCATCTAAACAGCAACTCATAAACTGTGTGTGCTGCCATAGCCCTCGCTCATCAAAAACTTATACTTGCTGTATGCTATCGCCCTCCTCCCTCGTCATCCACGTTCGTTCACGAGCTGCATGATGCTATCGATACCATCAAAACGCGATTTCCCTCTACACCCTAGTGTTTTTCCTCAAGGAAATTCATATATTCTAGCATACTCAGCTCCGGCCTTTCTTTTTCCCCCTTTTTTAGCAACGCTAAAGAATTCATTAACTTGTCTTCCCCTTTTTTCTTGATCGTGTAACTGGTTACACAGGCCACTATAAATTATCTGCGAAGACCTCAAGCAGTTCGAATTTAGTTTCAACTATTAGGCCAGTTTTCCTATCTGCAATCACTTATTTACCAGGAATAAGTGATCACATGTTATTAAATTCTTCTATCAACTTACCTTCTTTAAGAATTAACAATACAATAAAAATATTCATGACTACAAGAAAGCTAATTTTGCAGCTATAAATAATGAGCTGTCGCCATTCTTTAACACGTTCCTCATGGATTATTGACCATCGAAGTGTGCAAACTAGCTGGGATATTTTGGTTGCTAAAGTCTAGAAACTAATTATTAAATTTATCCATATGTAACACCAACACACGATGTATGTACCAACACACGAGCTCCATGCTATAACACTTACATCAAACGCCTTTCTAACAAGAAAGAGCGTACTTACCATACGGCGAAGCTTTCTCCAACTGACGCTAATCGAGCAAAATTTAAAGCGGCCTCCAGGCAATAGATAAGTGTGCTTACACACGCAAAAAAAAAAAAATATTTTTGCAGATATCTTACCAGCATTACTAAAAAAATGATTAACTTTAAGAACTCTTGACGCATTATTAACCCCTCGGCAGATCAACCTATTACTTTATTAAATAATGCTCATAACCCGTTTCCCAGCAAATTGCGTGCTAGTTTGCTTAATGACACATTTACTCAAAAACTGAAAACTTTCCAGCCCAACCGATATTTCGTTCCCATTCATAGTTTCTTACAACTACGTCATTATGCCTTTTATAATGCACTCGGCACTGCGAAACTTATCGACGCTCTTAGCCATCATGCTCCCCTGTGTTTCATTGCATTAACTCTAAGGTCGTGAAAGACCTGTCATTTTAGTTACATAACGCCAACGAAAATTTTTCGCCAGTTAATTGAACTTCAGATCTTCCGGCTGAATGGAAACTTGAGAAGGAAGCTATCTGCAAAACTGTCACTACAACATCGCCTCTCCATCACTGCTCTATTTCACAAACAAGTACTTGCTGCAAGATGCTTGAACATATTATATTTTCTAACCTCGCGAATTTTCTCGAATCGATTCATTTTTTCACACCTGTTCAACTCGAATTCCGGAAATCGTACTCCAGTAAAACGCAACTGATATCATTCAATCACGCATTAAACTGTTCTAGATTCCTTATCATATACCGACTGTATTTTCTCAGATTCTTCAAATGCATTTGATAAAGTATGCCTTAAACTACTACTCTATTAGCCCAGCCACTTAAAAAGAGATAACAATTTACTTAAATGGATTGAATGTTTTAGTACCAAACGTTCTCAATTTGGTACTGCTAATGATTCTAACTGCCCCGCCGGGATGGCGCAGTGTTACGGCGCCCACAAACGTTTTACCGGTCGCCCCGACGTTACGTACACAGATGCCTCCCACCACCCCCGTCGCCCCGCTATGGTTGCGGTTGCATTTGCACCGCACCGAAATTGGCACAGCGCATGCAGCGTCCTCAACGCCGCAACTGTTACCACCGCGGAAGAGGTTGCCATCGCGTTAGCTCTGACCGACCCCTCCACCAAATTAGTCGTTAGCGATTCCCAACAGGCAATTCGTAATTTCGATGCAGGTCGTATATCTCTACAGGCACACACTATCCTCCGATATCTCCCCTTACCGTCTACACCTCGTCTTCTCATATGGACACCAGCTCTTGAGGCGCTCAGCGGGAACGCACAGGCGCATGCTCTAGCCCGAGAACTCAGCTATAGGGCGGAGCACTCTCCTCAGCCTGCCGCTTCCGCTGACACTCTCCAAGGCACTCATTTCCGCCTTGTTACGTACACGGCCATCCTCCAGCATTATCGGCTCGAACGATGTCTATACCCCCCTGCACGCCGGGAACTATCCCGGCGCGCGGTCGTCCATTGGCGCAAAATACGAACAAGAACCTTTCCGAACCCATGGCTATATTGCAAACTTTCCCCAAATCTTATTGCACCACCGTGCAAACACTGCTCACAACCGGCCACATTCATAGACAATACAGCTACAGTGGATGCGTGGGAGTTTCTCCTGCGTACCACCGAGCTCGCCCAACAGCGCCAGCTCATTTTGCGCGCATTGGAGGCCGCAGAGTCCTAAGTGATCCCTGCTGACCTTCTCTAAGCAGTGCAACCAGTCTTTCGGCTGGTTCCCCTTCTTTGGGAGTAAATAAAGAGTTTATCATCATCATCGACTACTGCACCCAAGGTAGCGGGATCGAATCCCGGCCTCGGCGGCTGCGTTTCTTTGGAGGCGAAACGGAGTGGTGTTCGTGCACTGTGCGATGTCAGTGCACGTTAAAGAACCCCAGGTGGTCGAAATTTCCGGAGTCCTCCACTACGGCGTCTCTCATAGCCTGAGTCGCTTTGGGACGTTAAACCCCGCAAACAAACCAACCAATGATTCTAACCCTCTATTTAGCGATGTGGCATTTGACACGCCGCAAGATGCAGTACTTGAACAACTTTTACTTCTGACTTTTTTATTAAAAATCCCCCCTCCCTCATAATGTCTAACTCGCACTTTTTCGCCGACGATTACGTCATTTTTCGATAAATAACCAATAATTACGGCTCTTCAATGCTGCAATCTGACCTTGATGCTTCAATAGATTGGTGTAACACATAGCTAATGAAGTGCAAAATTATACGAGTGCCAAGGATAGCGTATACTCCTAATCCCTATTACCTAACTGACAGCCAGTTAGAATCAGTTAATTCTTATAAATATGTGCTATGTCAGTGCACGTCAAATAATTAGGGGTGGTTGAAATTCCCGGAGCCCTCCACTCCGGTGCCCCTCATAGCTTGAGTCGCGTTGGGAACCATAAACGAATTCTTATTAACATCTTGGGGTTCCTATATTAGCTGATCTATCATAGTTGATTCATCTTGAAAACATAACAAGTGATGCTAACCGTATGTTAGTCTATCTACGCCGTACCTTTTTCAAGGCCCCATCCTCAATGAAAATACTGCTTTAATATGAGCGACGCCGGTTTGGGATCTCTATCACTGAAAATTAGTTCACTAAACTTGACCAAAATAATTGTGTTCTTTTTATTTTGGGAAAGAACTACAGAGTAGTTCACATAACTAACATGAAATCCGAACTGGACATTTCATCGTAATTACGTAAAAATATTTTCCGTCTAAGCATTTTCTACAAACTTTATCATCACCCCAAACTCCACCATCAGCTTATCGCTTCCTTCAGTACATATCGAACAGCCTCAATCATAACCACAAAGTGGGCATCAAATCATTAAGAACTGAAGATTTTGCCCACTCATTTGTACTGCTTACTGCACGTGAGTTTAGCCACCTTCCTGCAGAAGTTGTGAATATAACGATGACTACCGTTTTTGATCTGCTCTAACTAACAGTCTATACTCACGTTTTTCTCTAGCGCTGTACATTTTGAGCTATTTTGTTTCTTCATTTAAAACATATCTCTTCCTTGTTCACCACTCCCCCTCTGTAATGTCTTTGGTCTGAAGAGTAAAATATATTGAAATGAACTTTAAGTAATAACTTAAAATAAACTGAACTTTGTAATAGCCGCGACGTAAAGGTCGTGTTGTCAGGGCCGGCTCGCATGCTTGCTGAGCGACATTCGTCCCATGTCATCACTTGCAGGATTAGAATGGTTCGAGGCTCGAAATCAATTGTGCCACCAAATGACTGAAACGCGTGTGGCAGCTTATAAGGCGCGGGATATACGCCAGCCCGCATCTCGGTTATATCGGGGAATAGGTACATGAATTTGCTGCTTTTGTTTAGCCGGTCTTGAAGGTTGAAGGTTTATTTCCGCAACTGGTGTTGCGTGGGACAGCCAGGGGAAATGCTCTATAGACAGCTTGAGAGGTCCTGGCCCTGGCTTCCTCTTACAGAGCAGCATTGACGACGGCGGATTACAGCATCAAACAAGATTTGAGGAAAAAAGAAAACATGTTCGGTACAAAAAAAAAGAGACATGTACGTTTAGTACGCATTACATTGTATTTGTACAGTACAAGACTACACGAACATTTGGGGCGATTTTTTCAGAGATATATTGGATAAATCTATATTTTCGAAGCAGTACAACTGGTTCAGAAGGGTTGGTAAGGTATGCTGCAACATTTGTTTTCTATAGTTTGTGCGGCATTTCTTAACATGCCAAGGTTATGCTGCGCGGGTATCATACACAGTTCTACTTTGCTCTAACCCAGCAAGTGTAAGTAAGAAGTCATTTTTGATAGGCATGGCAAACAGCCCTACATGTACAAACTGTGGATGCGACGAGTCTATAGGCCACATTCTTTGTGAGTGCCCGATATACAGTGAGGAAAGGAAGTGTCCGTGCCGTTCGCTGGAGCATTTAGATGGACGCCCATTGAGTGAAACTAAGGTTTTAGGTCCCTGGTCACGTCGATCGTCTGCAGCGAAGGCCTCCCAGGCACTGCTCCGCTTTATGAGAAGCACAGGCCTAGTCGAAAGACTATGAGTTTGCTATCACATGACTGTAGCGTGATGTGATATGGCGTGTCTGTTATGTGACTGTATTAACTTCAACTATCCCTCTCTCACAACTTTTATATCCACTCATACCCTTCCCCCAGTGCACTGTAGCAAGCCGGTTGCTCTTACTGGTTAACCTTCCTGCCTTTCCTCCTCATCTTCCTCCTCCTCATCATTTTTTTATTATGGCGAGTTTATATTTATAGCACAGCCTATAGTGATACATGGACTTCTTTTGTATAACGTTGTGTTGATGGAAAAAGCTTGCAGTGTGTAAGAAATACGGCACTTTACATGCAATGCGTATAATGCGTTTTTGTAAGACAATGAGTTTGTTAATATTTTCAGCTGTTGTTGCCCACACCATACATCCGTAGTTGGCTATGGAAGAGAACATAGAGAGGTAAAGCAACATTTTAAGTGAGGTAGGAAAATTAAATCAATTTCGGCGCATGATACCAACTGTTCTGGAAAGTTTCTAAACTACGTAATTAATATGGTCATTCCACGACATATCTGCTGCAAAGTAAACGCTGAGAGTCTTCACAGACTGCAGAAATTCTATTCTGGTATTGTTTAATTCTATTAGACCAGGTTCAAAATGTTCATGATGTGGGTGAAATATGACTGCTGCAGTTTTGCTAACGTTAATCCTTAAGTGATTATCAGCCGCCCAAGTATTTATTTCTTTTAAGGTTTTATTACCTCGATTTGCGAGATCAGCAGTTGAAGTACTCGAAAAAAACAGGCTAGTCTCATCTGCGTAAATTATTCCGTGCTGTCGATGTTTACATTATCATTACCATAAGGAACAAAAAGAAATGGACCCAAAATACTCCCTTGCGAAACGCCAGAAGCTACCGCTTTCAACTGGGAGCATTCACCGGTAATACTAACAAACTGGCACCTATGTCGCAAGTATGAGGAAATCAGCATATGGGCTATGCCTCTGATGCCGTAGTGATCCAATTTCTTAAGCAACGCAGAGTGATTAGCAAGGTCAAACGCCTTTGAAAAATGTAAAAATAATCCAAATGCCATGTTTTTTATTCAAATTTTTTTTAGTATGAACTCTTTCTAAGCAAGGAAAGCTAACTTAGTCGATCTGTTTTTACGAAAGCCATATTGAGCTGTAGTGATAATGTTATATCTTTCAGCGAAGCAGGATAGCCGTTTAAGAGTAACTTTTTCGAGGCCTTTTGAAAACACAGGTAGGATAGGTATCGGCCGATAGTTTGCCACTTCATTTTTGTTTCCTTTCTTATATACAACTGTAACTTTTGCCCTTTGCATAAGACGCGGGAAAACGCCGGACACCAAATATAGGTTGAAGATATGGGCAAGACAAGGTGCAAGAATGTCGATAGTAAATTTTATGGGCTGTATCTGGAAACCTGACGCATCTGTAGCTTTACTATTATTAAGTGATAAAAACTCTGTAATGACTTCATTTACTGTAACCAGTGCTAAAAATATTTGTTCGCCATTTTGGGCACTCATATTAGACAGATTTACGTCGCTGTTTGATGTATCATCAAAGGAAAGTAGTCATCAAAGGCATCTGCTAGGTCAGCACCTTTTAATTCAATTCGTTCATGAATAATTTTTGTGGTCGGTTCGGAAGAATTATCAGATAGATTTTAAAACCTTCTTAGATTTTCCACCAGTTGAATTAAATCGGTTATAAATTTATTGTTTTTTAGCGACGCGAAGTTGCTTTGTGACAAAGTTCCTAAATTTTTTTAACGTTTTCAGCGCTTCAGGACGCCTACTTTGTAAAACAGTCTGTAAAGTTTATCTCGTTTGCTTATCAACTGCAACATTTCTTTGTGCACCCATGGTTTCCTGCTTTTCTTTGATTGTGAGAATTTCTTCAATGGAAAAGAAGCATAATAAATGGCAGTAAATATCTCTAAACATTTTGCATATGCTTCATCAGGGTCCCTTTCCTCAAAAACATGTTCGCAGTTAACAATAGATGAGCGTTCCTTTAACTCGTATAACGTGTGATCATTTATAACTCGATAAAATGACGTTTGGTGCGGTTGTCGTTGGGAATTCGGAGTGAAATTAACAGATATTAATATTGGCATGTGATCACTCAGAGCATAAGAAATAGTGCCAGATTTCAAGCTATCTGTTTTGAAGTTTGTTATGAAAAGATCTAAAAGTGTTCGTGATTCTGTCGTAATCCGTGTAGGTGACATGATGACATTCACACAGGAGTGAACTTTAAGTAAAATATTAAACTCGATTGATGTGTTATTATTGACCAGCATGTCAATGTTAAAAGCACCACCTAAAATTAACTTATATTGGTTCATGTTAACAAATTCTAGGAATGAATCAAGAAATAAAAAGAGCTCAGCAGTACTGCTACCCGGGGGACGATAGCAGACACAAAATATTCTTGTGCCAGACTTGACTGCCAAGGCTTCGTAATGAGGCGTTATGCAACGAAATTCAGGCAGCATTTCCGATTTTAAGATTCGAAACTAACACTGAAACACCACCTGCCCTTCTTATGGATCGATTCATATAGAAACACTTGTATGTCGGTATAACAAACGTCACCTTCACAAGCAAACCACGTTTCCGAAAAGATAACATCGAAACGAGTTTCCACTTCTCTGAAAAAAAAAACAGCCAAGTTCTTCTTGCTTATTTCGGCCACATCTGAGATTAACGTGAATACAAAAGCAGCAATGAGGATTATCAAGCTTAATGGAACTACTGAGGTCAGAGAGATCAAGTAGATCAGTAAAAAAAAAAGACATTGAAAAAGAGTGCCGCGTATTACCGCACATTACTGGCCTCACAATCAGTCTAAATCTGCTGCACAACGGATGACAATCGCAGGATCGTATTGTTTCTTTCTAACGAACACTTTTTTCAATTCCGGTGCCAAACGTACTGGTACTCATTTTCACCTGCCCAAGTCTTTGCATAGCGCAACAGCTCACGGCTTTGACGCGTCATGTTTTCAATAACTGAAACATCCGACTGAGCATCTCTTAAGGCTGTCCGCTTCTGAAACCACATGTCACGAGTTGAGAGCTTTGAAAACCGTGCAATGATCCCGGGCACCTTCCCTGCCTTTGAAGGAAGTCTGTGCCCAACACCGACGTCGTTCAAAGTGAGCTCTGGCAAATTCACACATTTTGCTACATCATTTACCTTTTCCATCAGATTCTCATCATTTGTCACCGGTATGCCATGCACCTCAAGGTTCAACTTTCTATTTCGCCACTCAAGGTCGTTCACAGTCATTTTCAACAACTCAACATCATCAGCGTCGACTCTATTCTCAAGGGCACTAACACGTTTCTTTAAGGTACAGATTTCTTTACCATGTTTCACTTGTTGCTCAAGTATATCATCGTATTTTTTTACATTAGTTCAATGGAATTCTTCACTTCATCGACTTGATCAGGCAGGCCAGCAAGAGCATCAGGTTTTTGGCATATGCCGGCTAAACAGCTATCAAGGTCTAGCTGCGTACTGGGTGCGTCAGAGCTTCCTGCGTTTGTTTTACGACAGTCTGGACATCGCCACACTTTGCGACCTTTCTCGCCTTTTCCCTTATATGTTGACAAAGAGACACCAGAGCAATTGCCGAGATGGTAGGTGTACTCACATTCGGCGCACTTGATGGCGAGTCCATCACTTGGCAGACATTCTTTGCAGGAAGGGCATGCAAGGTAGGGCATGTCTCTAGCATATTAGCCTTAGTATAGCTTATGTAACATACAGGTTTAAAATTGGAAATATTTCTCCTAACTCTACAAATGAGAGCACGGTAAAAAAAAAAGGAAACAGCGAGCAACACGGCAGCAGCAGCAGTGGTGAAAGAAAAATGTCTAGTAGAAAGGTAGGCTTTTCGCCAACCTGTAAGGCGAAAACAAAGCAGATAAGCGGGCGTCCGATCACCACCGTCGCTGCTGCTCGTGTGACCCGTTTACAGCTCGGCCGGCCGAAGCACGGTGGCGCATAAGTCTGTGACGTCACACTTAGAGCTGTCCTGAGGCCAGTGCAGCACGGTTCTTCGTTGAAATCTGTAAGGCGAAAACAAAGTAGATAAGAGGGCGTCCGATCACCACCGACGCTGCTGCTCGGTGGTGATCATTTCCTACCATTTCCTACCAAAAACATTTCCTACCGGGCAGAAAGTGGCGAACACGTCTCATCTCTTTGCAGTGAAGTTGCAAAATTTCGCACTCTTGACGCCCACTTTCTCTTGCTTTATACGGAATGTATATGAACTGAAATATTGAAATTTTAAGAGCGTAGCTAGAAAACTTACAAAATGTGCAACGGTCAGCATATATATGTTAATAAACGACATAAGGTTCCAAGTCTATCGTTAAGTCATTTTGTGCAGATCGGGATCTTCAGTATTAGCTGCCTTGAACTATGTATCAAGAAAGAAGAGTAATTTAGGTGACCGTAAATTAAGGCAAAAGGAAACCGAGGTGCCTGAACAGCACAGGAGCGAAGTGCAAAGAACTGTCACGCAATGCGCAAAATTAGGTCACGTCCTTTTGGATTCCCTAGTGCTTTTCCGGCCCGGTACAACAGACACGGTATAAGCTACATGTCAGGGCATCTAAGCAATGTGAACCGTCCGAAGAAGAGAACTGAGAAAAGGAGGGATCTGAGTGAAAGAGAGCAGCCATGGCGATTTCCTTTGGGAGCAATATCTCGACGTGGCCACGTTCTCTCTCTGATCCCATAGATTATTGCCCCCAGATGGGGATACACCGCGCTTCTCTTAATAGGCCCACACTTTCCGCAGCCACGAATAGGGTGGAGGACGACTGATGTAGAGCGCTGCCTCGCACCCCTCGTCTCGTAGAGAATCCTCCACGCTTGCCAACTAGGAGCTGGTGGGCGCACTCAGAGGTACACGTGAATGCCTGCTCAGCGCTTCTCATTACAACAGAAACATTTACCTAAATAATGAAGAATTCATGGAGGTGACGATGTTTAGTGTTCAAATGACGTGCCAACTTAAATTTGCATACGTTAAGTGTACTACACTAAGACGCGTCTCTTTCTAATCGTTTTTGGTCTTCCGACGTGTCAGATAACATTTAAAATGAGCGTTCTGTTTTCGTGAAAAGCAATCCTCTGGTGTCGAATACCTGGCTTGCTTGATTGAGAAAAAAATATTAACGCAGTATCGGGAAGACACGAAAAAACCATATTGAATTTGTTCTACGAATTCAAGTGAGCAGGGCATCACGAATGCAGTTTCTTCTTAAAACGACAGAATGTTACAGGAAGAAAACGAAGTAATGGTACAGCTTCAAGACTTTAAAGTATTTGTTATTTAAAATATCGGTAGATTGTGTACCATGTATTGAAAAAATCGGTGGAATGTGCACAGCTGCCATCACGCAATTGCAGAAGAAATATAAATTTCTTACTTTTCAGGCTACCTAAACCCTTCCTATAGTTTTTGCCTCATCCAGCGCCGGAGCTTCGTGGAAAGATGGATTATCCGAGAGCCGAGCGCGAGAAAGCGAACTACTTTATAGTTTCTTACTCTCTAAACCTTATCTCTACTTTGCACTATATTCGTCCCTGTTCTTGGCGACGTTCTTCGCCTGTTTTCTTCGCAGCCTGTCGGCCTAGATCCGCCCGTCTGTCTACCGGATGCCTGTCGGAAGTATGATCGAACTCACGCATGGAAATGTGACAAGAAACAATTTGCCGTCGTCTTTCTAACAATCAACGACATCACCAGTGCAGCGAAATCGCAGCAGACCAAGCCTATAGAGACCCTACATTCCGCACCGTCTTCAGTGGGGAGGAAAGCAGCTGTTGCAGCAGCATGCCTAATACATCCGTTCTTCGCGCCATAGGTTGGTAACCATCTCACTATTCGTTAAGATATGCGACAATAGATTGCCATCTTTTGCTTACTTGCTCGAGTGTAATTTAGAGATAGATGGATTTATTGAAAGGAAAAGGCAGAGAGGTTGGCCCGAATAATTTGTCATGTTGCTCGTGACTGCCTTCAGTCAGCACTTCGTTGCTATGCTACGGCGATGACGAGTTTCATTGCGATAGCAATACTGCGCCAGGTTTCGGCCCGTCGCGTTGTCCCGGGAAGGGCCACGTTTGACCTTGAACAGCCGAGGAGGAGGAGGAGGAGGAGGAGGAGGAGGAGGAGGAGGAGGAGGAGGAGGAGGAGGAGTAAAAAAGAAGAAGAATTTAACCCTTCTCATTTATATGTGGGCTGGTAGCTTACGCTTTCGCGTCATACTCTTAAAGGCCCACTGTCCACCCTCCGGTCGAAAATATTTTCTTCCCCTGTGACTGTGAGACTTCGCCCCTAGAAAGCAAGGCCTCAAAATGTTTTTGAAAAGAGTAACTAATAACGCAGTTACAGCCACCGCAATCACCCGATTCTATCATGCCTCTCTCCTTCCGTTCCCTCGCAAAGGTTTTTCACTCTCCTGCCCGAGGTCGTCTAGCCTCCGCAATACAAATTCCCCTTCCTCCTCCGCGTTTGGCGGGAGGTGGGGCGTGGCTCTCCGCGAGCGCGAAAAAAAAAAAACGGTCGAGGGAGCGCGTGCCGCTGGATTGTCTGGTCGTGGCGAGGGAAAAGCGCGCTGCGAGAGGTAGACACCCATCCTTCTCCCGTCAGTCAGCGAGACGGACCAATGGACATCGTTCCCGGTACGTACGTGTGGCCCGTCGGGCCAGCGCAGGAAACGGGGAAGCTGGCTTCCCAGAGGAGAACATGAGAGAGCTTTGAATTGTATTTTCTATGCTTTGCGGCGCGCGTGTCACTGTAGCATTTTGCACAGACTATCTCCGGTACCTGATCGAAACACTGGGCTCCTTTGCTTAAAAGGGCCTTCCCTGGACAGTGGCCCTTTAAAGGATGAGCTTAAGTGCCCCAAATAGTGTAGCACCTTACACTGATAGGGCCTGATAGGAGAATAATGTAGCAGGCAAAAGAAGCTTCCCCCGTTGCTATCGCAATTCAAATAAGGTTAACCACAGTTAAACCACAATTCATTTTTATCTCAATCTCACCGATTCTGTCTTCACTTCAAAGTAACAGCTGACGAGCGAGGTTAATAAATTTCCTTAACACATATACAAAAAATATCGATGGCTTAACCCAGCGAAGTCAGGATATACAAGTTGAAAGCAGTAGTAGTCGTGGATTACACCGAATCATTTCTCTGTTCTTGTCGCATCTTCGGCTCCGCCGCCTTGCGTCGTCGCTTTGCCTGTCTTTCTTCTCGCTCTTAGGAAGTTTCCACTGACGTTTATCTCACTCATCTTCTTTCTATGTGCCGCTTCTTCCCGGCGACCGATGTCGGCAGGATGAGTAAATTCGGCTTGTAGGCGAGCGTAGCGAGCGCTCTCAATGAGCCTATTTGCCCCATCCATGGCTTGGCACTAGACTCGCTGCAATTCTCAGCGAGTGGCTGCTCCGCTGCTTATATCCCACCCTGCAGCTCTTTGCGCTCACAAAGCCCTGATCTTCTTAAACCTACGTCGTTTGCATGGGCAATTTTAACACTCCGTATTCAGACTGTAAATATGTCAACAACTCACCTAGAGGTGCAGCGAATGCGCGCCAGAGACACATTTAGGCTAGAATTACTCAAACCCCATCTAGACCACCACATATTGCAGCAATGTAATAGAGACGTGCCCCGACATTTCACTGCTCAATAACACGTTCACTACGACGTTGACAAACATGGGCAAGAATTTCGGCAGTGCCATTCAATAATCCGCACTTCTACCTCTACAGCCAAAATCAGTTGCAAACTCGGCACAGCATGAAATGGACTGGGGTAAATATCGAGCAAATGCGAACTCCAAGACATTCAGTCTATTATGGAACTGAGCGAGACAATCTAACAATTCCATAAGTCGGCTATTACCGAGGTCAAATGCGTGCCAGATACACCCGAAATCGATCGTCATCTAAACTTTTGGGTGATAAAACAAGCACTGCTGCGAAGGTAGAAAAAAAAACATGAAAGCTAAAACTTCGCATTGAACAGATTACGCAAGAAGCCCCAAAATACACCAGGACGCCGTTCAAGCAAAACTAACAGGATTCTTGAAAAACGCTACAAAGCACTCTCAGCACTTCTTAAACGTAGGCCATACTCCAACATCTATCATACATCTCCACATGCACTTCGAACATGACTGCACACTTTTTTCCAGGAACAGATCAGCTTCATCAAGCACTCACTGACAAATACATAGGCACTTATATGGACCCCAAGTCAGCAGCAAAACATCAGAATGCTGAGCTAGAAACTGGTCGCACCAATTACAACCGCAGAAGTGTAGCAGCAGCCCAATCAGTAGCACACAATACCACTGCTGGCACTGACAGCATCCCAAATAGCATAATCTGCAATCTTAATAAAACTGGTATTAGGACCCTCATGACTTACATATAAGTAAATCCCTTTGAGAAAAGGGCGAATTTCAATGGAATGGAAGCATTCTGGAATTATAACCATCCAAAACCAAGCATGACGATCTCATGCCTAGGCAATTTCTATAAATGAGTTATACACACCCGCCTTCAAATTTAATTGAGGACAATCAACCCCTCTCTCTCACAATGATCAGCTTCCGAAACGGACTGCCTCGCAGCGATTCATTTTTCCTCACAAAAGAAGAGGTCCTTATTTGAGAAATCTCAAGCTACAGTGAATGATGCATCGTGGTTATTCACCTTAAGGGAAGCTATAATAATATCTCAAACATTGTCATCTTAAAGGATCTGAGAAGATAGGATACATTTGGACTTTCATCAGCAATCGAACAGCAGCAATTGGAATGGGAGAGATCGCATGGCGACGCTAGACATGCCAAAGACACCTATGGCATCTGCTATGCCATCTGCATTGAAGCTCAAGCAGACAAATGCAGGCTGTGGTGTGCACAGAGAAATCGGAAGTCATGTATAACATGTGGGTTATGCCTATCGATCTCCGGACCCCCTCAGTATTACAATACATCGGGTTTTTGTTTTTTGTTTTTACATCGCGTAGCCAGACAAGGACAAAACACGGAGAAACAAGTCGTACACACAGGCGCTTTGTCCTTGTCTGGCTACGCGCTGCAAAAAACGATGGAAAACCAACTAGTCCGACAACTTGTCCTCTTCAAACAACACATGCATCAAAAAGATTCAAAAGAAGATTGAAAAGATGAATTTTTTATCTTTGGCTAAAAAGAGGGGAGTGTTATATTTGCCCTCCAAAAAATTTAGAGAACGAATCTACTAATTGATAGAATGACAATGCGAGTCACTAACATTTGCAAAGGCATGAGGGAGGAAGATACCATACTGGTAAATGCCCTCATTATTATCCGGCTAGTCTACGGATTCCTAACATAGAAATGTTCTAGAAGGAGAATGACGAAGGAAATGCTCTTTTGGATGGCATACAAACAGGTGATTGGCCTACCCTCCTTCATGCCTAACTTGAGGCATATGGCCTTCACAATATCTTCAAAGAAACTCAGTAAATGATGCTCCTAACCCCAAAAATTACATCTGTACTCTGCACCAGTAGGCAGGTAAATTCTAGAGAGAATGGGCATGCCAGCTAACCAAGCGAAATTTCTAGATATCAGGGCCCTACCACCAGCCCTTCACAAAAGGACCCATGTGACTCCACTACAAAAAACATAGAGAAACACAGGAGACTGAAGAGCTATACACATACCACATAAGACACCCTCACCACTAAGCGCTAAAGGCTGTTTAAGTTGACGCATCTAGCTGTGCCTACTCTCCATACTCAGTAGCAGTCGTCCTGGATAATTAATTCTGGGAAATCACAATCCTTCACATCAAACTCTACTGCAGCACAAGTGGCAGCCACCGTGGTGGCCATTCAGCATGGCGAAAGCACCAGCAAAAACTTCAGCATAGTCATAGGTTCACAGGTAACGTGTGTGGGCCTTGCAAGGCAAATACCTAAATAATTATATAAATTATCTACCAGAACAAAGGCACTAACTCTGATTGGGAACACCAGCTTGTCTGAATGCCAGTGCGTGAAGGCTTCGAGGGAAATGGTAGCGGACAGCTTAGCTCGAGGATATACAAAAGGAGTGCCTGATCTCCCAGATCGCATCCCTACCTCAACCTATAGCAAGCAACTTCAATCAGTAAGACAGCAAATGATCTTTTCCACTTCACACCCCAGACTAATGGCACAGGAGGCTGGGGACTGGAGGAAACTTCAAACACCTTCCCAAACTTACTCAGCTACTGCTTGATCTTTCCAAGTACGAAAAGATTTGTCTACACTGTGGGGACACTGACTATATTCCACACTACTTGAGCCTGCACCGGAGACAAAACCCCTAGAACTAGGCTTAACTAAGGCCGAGGAACAGAGAGGGGCAAGAGTCAACTGGTCACCCAAGCAAGGGCAGCGGCCAAAGTGACTTAGGCACTGCACTGAGGTCACTGCCTTTCAGTGTATCGCTCTCCTATTTTAGATATTTTTAACGATCAGGTCACCCAAACTGCCTTGCATATTTTCGGCGAAAATTCGTTTAGCGTGGTAGAGTAGGGCTATATTGCAGGCAGTAAAGTGCAAGGCTTGCTTCACCTAACCAGTGCAGAGAGGCAAGAGTCCTCGTGAGCACAATATGACACACCTTTCGCTCTGCACGATCTATTTAATCTCTGACAAAGGGCGCTGGCGAACCTGACCACGTTTTCTCGCTTGAAGGCAGCTAGTAGACTCTGGAACCACGCATGCATTTGCAAGGACCTAGAAGATGCTAGCACTGCACCCAATTATTGTCCAGCAGTTATTATCTACCTGAGTCCTTGCTCGAGGAAGCTTTGTTCGCAAAAACGTACCATGCAGCGAACTCCTCCCTCATTATCTCCTTACCTTTTGGCCAAGCAGTTTTCCTGCCACATGCTGAAGGCATAAATTTTGCAAAATGTATGCACTTCTTTTGATTTTAATCGCTTTCCAAATTTAGTAATCATGGTACTGGCCTTTAGGACTGTGCAAACACAAAGCTTTTTTTTTTTTTTTTTTGCTGAATGCAAACAAAATATTCAAACATAGCGCACAGTTAGAATCGTGAGTAGACCTTAAGTTGTATGAAGATTTTCAACTAGTTTCTGCAACTGCAACTGTTTTAAAGCAACATTATAAAATCACATTGCCATTATCAGTTGCGAGAAGCAAAGCACACAAGTGTAATCCACAGTTTGAGCGAAACAAATAATTAACAAAAAATCAAGAATCCTGAAGAAAGAAAATTTATTTCTTCATCCCAAAGACAACACAATCACGCCACAGAAAGAATGGCTTTCTACGAAAACTAAATTTCTTTTTACATATTACTTCTAAGCTACTTATTCGACACCTGTAGAGTGGGCATTGCTGACTGACTAGGTTCCCACACTGACTAGGTTCCCAAGACTTGCAGCAAAGCCTATAAATGAGTATTTCTATCATGAAGCTTTCATGAATCATTTAGACCACACAATAAAACATTGTGAATAATTGAAGTGTACATGCCAGGAATGTCGGATGTGCTTGCCTCAACGCTAAAAATATTTATGAAAGTATAGCAAAAAGGTCGAGAAAATATTGATCTAAAGTAATTCCAGTTATCACAATTAAAAATGCAGACGTCTCAATAAAATCAATGATTAGATATGTAGTAAAATTATTAGCTCAAAATAAGATGCTGCTACTCTACAATGAAACAAGCTTACTGCACTCAGCACCAGCCACACTGAATCAAGCATGCAAAGTTGGTTTTTTTTTTTCACAGCGTTTTACACTCCACCGTAGTGTCTGCATTTTCCTTTACCCAGGGATGATCCAGCACTTCATCCAAGGAAATGCGGTCTTTCGCAAGTGGCTTGAGTAGCTGTATCAGGAAAAGAACGAAAGTAAACAAGCACAGTAAAAAAAAAAAAAAAAAAAAAAAAAAAAAAAAAACAAGCATACACGCTAGACATACATCATACGTCAGACATGGCCAAACAAATAAGTGTTAAGCTCAGTTTGGCATTTGACATGCTTGCCCAAACTCCAAGTACCAGAGAAGGCATAAACAGCAATATTGTTTGTGCATCTAGCAGATTATCATAGTACTGCAAGACATAGTACAATAAAATCTGCGAAATGTGACCAACTATAGTTTTACCTAATCGGCGCAGAATCCTCAAAAACTACAGCTTTTGCAATACAGTTTTTTCAGACCATGGACATTGAAAGTTATTTTAGCAAGGACACTCTCTCCAAGGTACAGTACACTAGCTTTGGTTTTGCCTCAAGGCACTTTCCAGGTTTTTAAATAGTTATTCTGCCTCAAAAACAAAAAGGTAACCCAAACCTGGTGACGTAATCTAATATAAAAGGTAACATGAACCTGGTGATGGTAAATGAAAAAAAAAAGAGACATAAAGAAAATAAATTTGAAAAAAAAATCACTTTTTATCTTACATGTTCAACAGTGCAGTCCATATCAGTTTAATTGTGGTCTTATGCATTCTCGTCTCGTTTCTCCCACTTGCAACTAGGTGGCATTGCTTAACAGCAAGCTATAAAGTTATTAATACATAGTAACTCTAGCAAACTGCGCTGTTGGATACGAGCTCCACCGTTGGAGCAAATGCTGCTATTTGTCGATCTCATACCGCAGAGGAGATCATGCGACTCATCTTACATCAGGAGCAGAGGGTGCTCGAAACAATTCATGCATTTTAAAAAGCACGAGTTATATTATTCTATTTTTTTCTGTCCGCGTATCATATCTACTTGCCTAATTATTGTCACACTTTTATATTCCCCCATAATATATAAAAACTTGGGGGATGCACTTACTGCGAAGAATAAACACTCAGAAAAATTGTACATTTTGACAGCCAAATTAATAGGTGAAGCCATTATGCGAGTAAGTACGGTGTTTTCCACCCAGTACAAAAGCACTCCTGAATCAGAGATTAGTCCCTGGGTTATATGCACCACTGGCAAGAGCACAACTTTCAGTGCACCTAATTTCCCAGTTGCAGTTTTGCGAGTTCTGTGACATCTCTAGATAATGGGACAGTTTTACCTGCCAGCATACTGACCAGTAAAATTATCTCCTTTCCACTCATCACTTACCAAAAAGAAATAGTTAGAATTACTCCCTTATAAAATTTATACATTGCTAAAATCTACATTACCAATCTTATTTCCTTGTTTCTGTATTCCTTCTAGTCCTCCATTTCAAACCATTGGTCCTATCGCTGTTACACAATTGATACTAAGGTGTAAGTATGCGCACGTGCAGAACAACCATACATGTTCTCAATTTATATACATAATCTTATATAAAAATTATGTGCTCTTCATTTAGTATCGTTTTCTCAAGAAAAGTTTCGCTTGCTTGGTCCCAGTCTCTCCGTCATAAATTGCAAGTTGTCGCATGAATGGGGCAGACAATGTGTATCCCAACCGCAGCCTCAAAAAATGGAACAGAAAAATGTCCCTTTCGTGTAAAGGCCATATCGTATCATGTTAGAAAAAAAAATTGTGGCCTTATATGAATGCATATAGCATGTCTTTTTTTTTTTTTTTCATGAAACTATTCTTCAGAAATTGTGTCCTCAGCCTAATGCCTTGTTCTTCTTCGCCCCCTTAACTGTCTCGCTGCAGTTATTTTCCTACTGCTCCTCCCTCCCTGCCATGTTTTTTTTTTTTTTTTTGCATGTCATCTCCACGCAAACTTAATGCTAATAATACACAACCATGCCCTGCAAGGCAAATGAACATTTTTTATTCCTCTCGTTGCGTTTCCTCATCTTCATCAGATTAAATCATTAATTCTTAGGTAGCTGAGGCGTTCCCTAGAAGTTGTGTTTAACAAAGGAAAAAACAGCGCTAAATGTTAGAATACACAGAAAGACGAACGGGACAGGCGCTGACGCCAACTACATCAAAAGAATTTTTTGTGGAAAACACAATGTGGTTAGTGGTTAAACACAATGTCACACCAACTAGCCCACCAAGAGATACTGATTTCCTAGAAGTATACGATTGAAAACACATATAGCTGAGCTGAGACATCGTTTTCACTTTCACATCAGAATTAATCAATAGCTTCCGTAATTAGTTGTCTGTCAAAGCGTGGACGCACCTGGCACGTGGACTCACCGCAAATTCGCTGCTGAGATTTGGAAGTGACACGGTGATGATGATAATGACAATGCAGATGTACAAGCATCCACTCTATCTGCTGTCTAAATCTTACCCAACAATTTGTATGTTTATGTTGCCTCTCCGAAGACCAAGACATGGCCACACTATTTCTTTCCCTATACATCATCAACCAACCATCAAGAAAGGATGTAAGAAGTGGCACAAACCAAAAGGCGATAGAGTGGTTGTTTTTGCAGAAAATACTTGCAGCATGGAAACCAAGCGAACGTTTTGCGTGTCTTATCAACCAGCACAGCACAGATGCAGCTTTCAGCCATTACCCTAACATAATTTGACGCAATCTCCGCCACTTACTTTTCTGATGATGTCGCGCGCCCAGAGGCTGACATGGCGCGGGAACCGAACCTGCGCTTTCCGAATGTTCTCGTTTGTTTCTTTCTCAGTGTTGGCCATAAATGGTGTCTGGCCCACTAGGAGCTCGTAGATGAGAATTCCCAGGCTCCAGTGGTCGACCCTCTCATCATACGGGGATTTGTTGATCATCTCTGGCGACAGGTAGACTGGCGTACCGCAGAATGTCACTCGTCTGAAGAGTGCATTGCAAAACGCAGCAATTGAGTGCGAATTTTCGACTGACACTTTTCGCTATCTGCTGCCTTTTCATGCAGCTGCAGACCCTCCCCTCCCCCCCCCCCCCTCGAGTCATTTTAGTGGACACAAATATAAAGGGGCACTGCAAATAAATTGAAGCTAATTATAGTGCTCTGCCGGAAAATGGTTAGCTTGTAGTTCATTTCAACCTCTGAGGTTCTTAAATCTAATTTTTCCCTCAATTAGCGTCTTTTGTGGCGTAGGAAACGATCATTACTTGGAACGAAAACAGAATTAAGCTGCCTTTAATCCCTTTCTAAATAGCATGCCTGACTAACAAGAGGCGATTGAGAAAAGAAATAGACTTGTCACGCAATAACCAGCAGCTCACAAAACAACACCGATATTCAGGGCTTGGTTACACGGAAACTGAAGGCGTGCCATCCACACAGGGTGGAAACCGTGCTGAAATTCCCCAAGGCGCTGGCGACGAAGTTATTTCCTCATTGACAATGATCTGACATCGAACTAATGCACCGCGCTCCAGAAAAAAAAAAAAAGTGAAAAGGGTTTTTTTTTTTTTTTTTTAGCATCATGGAAAAGATGACCAGGTCGCACAAAGACTGAAACCCACGCCTGTAAGAGTAAAGGTTTCCTTGCTCCACGAAGCAAGCCCCTTTTCATCAATGATCATTTTATGCTGGAAAAAACATCTCTTTTGTAAGGCCCTCACCCTAAAAAAAGAACAGGGGGCTTATTTCTTACAGGTCGACCATTGTCATGCAGAAGGGCACCTTACAGTAATGTGTAGTATATTTCTAGCGTCAGCAACCTTGGCATCTTCAATTAAACCAGTACCCAAAACAGTCATTTCTTTGTAATAAAAACACTATAAGTGGGTCCACCTTACTTTCATCATGATACGGTAATGTTTGCCTTGAACTTAATAATGTCCTGACTCACCATAAATCATATCGGCAATTACCCTCGCCTTCAATCGTCTTTTATGCAATATTTTTCCTCCAGAAAGCAAGCATAACAAAAGAGATTCCATTGTTAAAAAGGATGACAGGAACAATTCAGTTAATTACAGAATGATTACCGGCATTTTCAATGACTGAAATGATTGCTTTTTTTTTTTAAGTGCCTTAAAAAAAGTAGCTCAGATACACATGTTGTCGTCTTATGAGAGCCGTACTATAACTACAGAATCACTGCATGACTTTAAAAAAAACCTCTCTACTGAAACTGCCCTTTAGCCCACCTCAAAATTTATTGTGCATAATTCTGAAGACTGGCATTGTCATATTCTTCTGGTTCCAGTCAAGCTACTCTTGTTTAAATCTCTATTCATGCCCCACTACATTACCGTCGCCTTATATGAGGCATATTCACATCAATTAGCCTTCAGATACTGTCTACGACAACAAAAAAAAAAAAAAAAAAGCTCTTCGAGAGATATTTGATTAACCCCGGGTGTAAGCTGCATAAGACCTTTCAGCATTGCTAACAAACATTTTTTTCTCTGAATTACTTACGCCTGTTTGGCTTTACAAACAAGGAAAAGAGGAATCATTCTCTTAACTAATCTAGTGGAATTTGTAATGATCGTATCAACCTACTATCAGCGTTGGACAGAGCTGTATTTTAAAACGACTGCTTGATGTATCCCGCTATGCTGAAAACCTAGTGTTTCCCCATCGGCTTCCGGAATCCTGTCCCGAAAATCCTGATTAGTCCACAGAGTAGTGGCATCACAACCACATGACCACACACAGAAATCTCAAGACACCCCACAACGCTCACGTAATACACAATGTTCCGCTTGGAACCAGAATAAATAAACATGCAGCGAAAATTAAACATCGCTGCATGGCTCAAATGATTTAACTTCGTAGTTTACTTAAAGAAAAACAAGAATTATCAGTTTCAGGCCAGATTCAAACCCACATTTGGTTTGTAAGCGTGTAATAATAATAAAAATAATTGGTTGATGGGAAGGAAAAGGCGCACTATCTGTCGCACTTGCTCTGTGGACACCTGAACCGCGCCGTAAGGGAAGGGGAAGGTGGTAGTAAAAGTGGAAAGAGAGAAAAGTGGAGCCGTAGTGGAGGTCTACGGAGTAATTTTGACCACCTGGGGATCTTTAACGTGCGCTGACATCGCACAGCACACGGACGCCACTTCGTTTCGCCTCCATCGAAACGGAGCCGTCGTGGTCGGGTTCGAACCCACATTTGGTTGTACACACTTGTACGGCTTGGGAACAAGCAGGTATATAGGTGTATGCTGCGTGGTTTTTAAAGTACAGTTCCATCTTACTATAGTGTATACACTAGCAAGGAGTATGCGTGTGATTACAGAGGATCACAGGCTGCTGTCACGTCGTACATTTAAGGTGGAACTTGTCTCCCTATTTTTCATACCCACCCCACAAAGTAACTACGGTATACTGAATGGCTGTGTTATTTGCTCAGAAATAAACAGACTAACTGCTAATGGTCTTGAAATTGTCTACTATTCGAAGGCCAATTATACAGAACTCTGTAGTACTTTACTCCTCTCCTTTTTTTAATCACAGGACCTTCCTTGTTCGCATGACATTATTCCTTTTGTGGTGTGAACTTGAATATAAGCGTAGGTTTCACAGACACTACTGATACGCATTATATATGACAGTTTCAAGCTTTTACCACAATACTTGTACTGCCGAGTTTTTCTTGCTCTATGCACAGACGTTTTTGAGCTCGAAAGACTGATTAACGTTGTGCCATTATTGTTTGCGACCACTGGCTGGTTGCGCTCACTTATGCGATTTCTTTACCTGCTTGTAAATTAATTGGTTTGGTCTGGAAGATTGAAGACTGGTTTGATTTGATTTTACCGTCCATTTCCGTGATTTTTTGCATACCTGGCAGGCAGGAGGAAACGAAAACGAGGCAAGAAACGCGAGTTTCTTTCACACCTTGCATAATTCAGACGACAGGTCCCTCAAGGTTTACAAAAGGCAAGAGTTTATCATTCTATATATCTGTGTCATATCTGTCTTTCACTAAGCTGAATTCCACAATTTTAAAACCGTGACCGAACCGGATTAGACCTAGTATGCTGAAAAAGCTAGGTAACGTAATCTTCACAACTGACGAAATATTCACGCTGGTGTATAGGGCATAACATAGCCTCAATGCATGCAATCAACCCCGGACGCCATGTAAAAGCTCTCCAGAGCCATGTAATCTAGTATACAATAAATTCTTTAAATAATATGTGCGCCCACCTGGATGAGGATGAACGAACTGACCAGCCAAAGTCGGCCATCTTGATTTCTCCATTGAAGCCCAGCAGCAAATTTTCTGGTTTAATGTCTCGGTGGATAACGTTATGGCTGTGGCACAGCTTGAGTGCAAGGCACAGCTGGTAGGTATACTGCATGAGGGAGAGCACATTGTTGATGCAAATGATGTTACCAGACAGATGTGTTAAGCCTAAAAATGGCTACCTTTTCTGTCAAACCATCTTTTTGATGCACGCGACAAAATGAGTGTCAGCACCATCTGTTCATTATCGCATTCAAGTTTGGTATATAGCGTAAAACCCACTTAAAACAATACCCGTTTTAACAATATATCGTATATAAACGGGCAGCCGCTGCACCGTCAGATTTGCTCTGTGTTCTGTGGTAAAATAAACTGCTTATTACATTGGTGTCATATTATATTATCGGTTATAACAATCAAATGGGGTCACCGAAAGTCAACAAAGACGTGGAAACCCGGCGATAACGAAAACACGCGCTCACGCGGAGACGCCGACAACGCCGACCACGTGACAATGGAAAAAAAAAAAAAAAAAAAAAAAAAAACAGAAAAAAAATCGGGACAGAGCGCGTCAAGCCTTTGCGTTGGTCGGGTGGGCCGGGGAAGCTTGCATGCCACGTAGACGCGGAGGAGGACAGAGCGCTCCTCACCTCCTCCGTCACCTCCGTCACGCCGGAGTTTGACGGAGGAGGGGAGTAGCTCAAATATTTAGGAGAATCCCCCAAGGTTCGGGAGTAATTACTCATTGGCATCCACCCAAGCACAGCCAACGGCTACGAAGAAAAGCTATACAGCTTCCTCAGAAACTTCGTAGTTACAGAAATATTCGTCCTAAATGGTGCCAGTTAATGGTGCCAGGGAAAGCTTTAAGCGCTCCCCTCAAGACCGCCCATTACCTAAGAAGCTCGCGTCCTCTCTACCTCTGCACGGTAGAGGAGTCCATTCTGAGGGTGCGCTGACCGTGGTGTGCTGCACTAACTTTCCCTATCTGTGTTGTCCAAGCCCCCGCTTCGCGGTTTCACATGTTTTATGGCAAGCGTGCAGCAGCGTTCGTGCACGTGTCTATAGCGTGGTTCTCCTAGTGTGCCATCATCGTTGCCACGATTTTGTTGGCCCAGGATTTTCCGTGAACAGCAATGGAGGATTGTCCAAGAACGCCTGAAGAACTCGCTCCTGATGGCAGCGCAGTTCATTTTTGAAGCATGCATGACAAAAGTAAGCTCCTCCACCATCATGAACTGCTTCGAGAACACGAGCTTCGCTGGGGATGCCGGCGACGCAGAAGGTCGCAAAGCTCCTGTTGACTCAGCGATGACCGAACCTTGGCCCACAGTGATCGGTTGTGACAGCGACGCGTCGGGACTTGAGGAATTTTTACATGCCGCCGATACAGTATAGAGACAGATAAAGAGCTGACAAGCAAGGCTATCGTCGCGGCAATCACTGGCGCGGAGGACGGTGACGGTAGCGACGACGACGAACTGGAAACTGTGCAGGTGGCTTTGAGAATTATCGACTCTGCAG
Source organism: Amblyomma maculatum (assembly GCF_055883805.1). Classification (NCBI taxonomy): domain Eukaryota; kingdom Metazoa; phylum Arthropoda; class Arachnida; order Ixodida; family Ixodidae; genus Amblyomma; species Amblyomma maculatum. The sequence goes on along the minus strand of NC_139344.1, from coordinate 362,368,103 downwards.
GACTTTGTCTTTACTAAGAACCTTCCACTGCACTATGTTCAGCAGTTCAATGACCTGCAGAAAGATATCGGCCAGATTGCCATAAAACAGACAGCGCTTACGGATTACGGGTTTCTTACCGCTACGAAATAAAAAGTGTAAGCCACCTCGTCTTTTTTAAATGTGTAGTTTATAATGTTTTCTTTGTTTTTTCGGCCTAACCCGGTTGCAACAATGATATTTCCAAAATGCTTCAATATTGTTATAAGTGGGTTTGACTGTAGTTTCGTTTCCACAAAATGAGCCCCATGTCTTTTTAATAAAGTTTTATGTTATTATATGTTATTTTATGTTTGATGTTATATGTGCCATATATTTAATGCTGAACACTCCACCCAGCCTTCACCAAACTCTATGAAGTCGGACATTCCCAAATAAAAATAGCTGCTTGGACAGTTATTTTGTTACATTCCTACATATGGTGGCCACGTGCGGTGTGGTCTTATCTGGTGGTATAAATGCAGAATGTCTTTGTAGGTTTTGTCTGAAAGTCATGAAGTGGTAAACAAACTCTATTGCATTGGAAAGGCAGCTAGGCATGCTCGCACCCTTTGGGACAGGTAAGACAAAGCCATTTTGTAAGTATTTAAAAAGGTAACTTAATTTCATGCTTCCACGAAGAGTTGCTCTGGCTGCCCACAGATGATTGTACAGTAGCACGCAAAAATAAGGATCACTTAAGGATTAATCTAGCCTGGTTACTCTGCTCAAACACTGCTTATTTTTGCAAGAAGGCTGTTACAGAAGATTTCTCTTTCCTGCACTGACTTTTTTTTTTTTTCTTGCGGACTAAGAAGTGGCAGATAAAGTTTTTAGCGTGAATATTGTCAAGTTGCATGAGATCCCACTGTCAGGTAGCTTGGCGCATAAGGGGATGCCGATAAAAGTTTTGGGGTTTTAGTGAAGAAAATGGGTTGTAGAGGAATGACATTCATCAGTGACACACCTCATTCTCCTCAAAGGTGAATGCAATTCAGACATTGGCTCTGAAACTTGTACACCCATCAGGAAAGAGGACTGTGGTTATGTTTCAGCCCATCTAACAGCCCCTACGACATCGTCAGTGCCCTTTGAGTGTTTGTTTAGATTGGGTCTAGATTGGGTGACAAGTACAGTGAACCAAGCTTACACAAACTCGCTTCATCTGCTTTAAAAAAGTGGCCTGAGAAGTCACCACGCATTCATGCTTCCGGTCAGCATTAAGGTGTTTAAAGCCCTGCTTTCCAGAAACCTTCTTCATGTCTATAGAACATCATTTATAGCATGTAACCCTTTTTGTGAAATGCTTAGGGCCTGTGCCCATGCAGTTAGCATAAATTTTTCCGTTTTCCAGAACCTTTTCATGAATGGTGTCCACATTGTCTGACGTGTGACATCAACCTTTTGTCCCGTCGTGCTAGGATCACTTTCGGTATCCCATCCGCGTTGCCGGTTTGTGGTATCTTCAGAATTAATCTATAAGGACGACACTAAGTGAAAGCAACCGAACTGGTTTATTCTGTCGCATCTGCATATACGTACTCCGGTCGCGGCAGTACGCCGTTTCTTTTGTCTTCGTTCCTATGTGTGCGTCCGCTTCCCTGTTTACAAGTGGCTGGGCCGTTTCGCGCATATGCTCGGCGGGGCTTCCCTGGTTGAACTCTACCTCTGCCGAGCATGTAGCGTCATCTATTATTGGCGCAAAACACTGCAGTGCCAACATCTGTTTTTGACTGCTCTTTAGGTTTTGTTTCGTTATGTGCGGTTTATAACGTCCGAAACTGCACATGGGTGGGTTATGAGACACGCCGTAGTGAAGGGCTCCACATTATTTTTGACCACCTGAAGTTCTTTAGCATGCTCTCTCATCACAATGAACATGACCATTTTTGCATTTCGCTTCCACTAATATGCAACCTCCACAGCTGAGATTCAATGGGCGCAGCAAATGAACACGACACCATGACAGATACATTTTCAGCACATTTGAAGTGTATGAAGTGCGTTTTCAGCACATTCCCCTTAATACATTCAGTTGTGAGCCAGCACTGTTATGTTTCACCCTTCCTTCATCCGTCACCAGTGCTGAGATTTTCCAACTCAAAATTCCGAGCCAGCTAGCCTAATTGTAACTAATTAGCCTTTCTCGTGTGCCCCTTGTACTTAACCAACTGGAAGTCACTGCAACAGGATTGCCACAGACAGAGGAACAAGCCACGTCATTGACCAATGCTGTGGAAAAAGTTAGAACTGATGCTTGGGCGAGTTGGTATGCCATTTTTTATGAAGAACAGCGGTACTTGGACAAGGAGGGAAGGAAGACATACACAGACAAGCGCTGACTTTCAACTGATGTTTATTGCTCAGAACGTGGTAATATGTATATCAGGCTCCAAACAACAAACGAAAACAAAGAAGCGATACACATTTGATTATGCACTGGAAAACACGTGAGATGCCACCACGTCACTTCCCTGTAGCTAGATACCTTATTTCCTTGGCTGACAACGCCAAGGACGGGCTGCTGACACAGGCGTCATTTGACCAAGCAATTTGTGCGGCTTCAATAATTTCACGATGCCTATTCCCGATGCCTATTTAACACTATTGTTTGTTTGTTTTTTGGAAATATGGCCGGCAGTCTTTACTGATACAATCTCTGTAAAGGATGCCGAGATGCCCTTTAACGGAGTTCAAAACATTGTTATTGTGTTCTCTTAGGCACTCGTTAAGGCATCTGCCCGTCTGGCCGACGTACTGTTTGCCGCAAGATAATGGGATGGACAAGATAACACCATCTTTGCATGCAACAAATTGATTTTCATGTTTTATAGCGCACTTTTCTAGTATATATATAGATACAGCGCATCCACGCTGAATCTATAGATTATGAATAGATTACCACGTTCCGAGCAATAAACATCAGTTGAAAGTCAGCGCCTGTCCGTGTATGTCTTCCTTCCGTCCTTGTCCAAGTATCGCTGTTCTTCAAAACTGTGGAAAAGGGCAAGGGTAAGGCAGAACAGAGCACTCACCGTGGCGGCCTGTTTTTCAGTGAATCGCCCCACTTCACACAGTCGACGGTACAGCTCCCCCTCAGGAGCATACTCCAGGATCAAGTACACACGCTTCTCATCATGGAACCAATTGTATAAGCACAGGATGTTAGGGTGCCTGCAAAGGAAGGCACAAAGACACCGAGGAGGAACTACGAGTCGGTAACTAGCAGTCAATCGCAGAGCACATGGTACGGTCTTTGTTAGCTTACACTGAAAAGTACACATAATTTTATATGTGGAGAGGTGGCTTTTATATACAATCATCATCCCCAGCCAGGTTATATCCATTGCAGAGTGAAGGCCTCTCCCATATTCCTCCAATTAACCTGGTCCTGTGCTAGTTGCATCTACTCGACTCCTGCAAACCTCTTGAGCTCATCCGCATACCTGATTTTCTGTCGCTTCCTGGTACACTTTCGTTCCCTTGTAATCCAATTTGTTACCCTTGGCAGCCACCAGTAATCCTCTCTTCGTGCTACATGTCCTGCCCATGTCCATTTCTTCCTCTTCTTGATTTCAACTAGAATGTCATTAACATGAGTTATTTCTCGCCCACTCTGCCCGCTTCCTATCTCAGAGCTCACACCTACCATTTTCCGTCCCGTAGTTCTTTGCGTTGTCTTCAACTTAAATAGAGCCCTTTTTATTCGACTCCATGGTTCAGCCCCACAGGTGAATGCAAGTAGATGCCACTGTTAAAAATTCTTCTCTCTTCGATGATAATGGTAAGCTGCTAGTCATAATATCCGAGTACTTACCAAATGAACTCCATCCTAACCTTGCTCCCTTAGCTAGAAATATATGAATATAGTGTGAAGATGGCCCCTTCGCTGGACGCTGACGAAGAAGAAGCAGTCTGTGGAACTGCTATCGCGCAGATCGTTTGCTGGTCTTGATCGCACCACACCGCTTCATTAAACCTTCTTCCACAATAGTTATGAATTGAAATAATTCTGCCAGGTGTCCTGGCTAGTCTGAGCCAAATATTAAACATGTACTACGGCTAGTTAGGTGAAAGCGACTTTAACCATGCTGTCGACCGCTCTTTGTAGTAACATAATGTTATTGTATTTTGTTCAATGGAGTATACTTTGAAAACTTACTTTCACTTTTCTGAAAAAAATTTCATGGCCAAATTGTATGAAATCCCATGAAGCACCTTACACACGAATTTTGATGTGTGCCATAGATGAGCTTTTTACACATTGAAACAAAAAGAAGCCTTCTCTCTGCGAGAAAATGTCATGTGGCCTTGCACTTGGTCAGGGCAACATCAGCCCTCTCAAAAGCGCGATTCACGAACGTAGACATGTTCCCAAATCGTTTCCTTCCATTTTGTCAGCAGCACCCACTTAACCATTCTCACCCTTTCACATACGTGACACCATCGAACACGGTTATGTCCACACATTTTGCTTATGAGAGCACTGATGTCGCTCTGCACATGCACATTGTCGTACGTAATATATATATATATATATATATATATATATATATATATATATATATATATATATATATACATACATACAAGTGAAAAGTTGCTTCATACTGTTTCCAAGTTTATTTGTAGTCGACGTTTCGGCAGGAGCCCTGCCTTTAGCTGAGAGTCTTGAGAAAGGCAGGGCTCCTGCCGAAACGTCGACTACAAATAAACTTGGAAACAGTATGAAGCAATTTTTCACTTGTATGTAACCTCTAGCAACCAAGTACGTCTATTTACTTATACTATATATATATATATATATATATATATATATATATATATATATATATTTTTTTTTTTTTTCATCTTTCATGCGGTTTCTTTTCAACACAGGAAGACCTCTCTGTAGCATAGAACTGAATAGATTCAACGTTTTTGAGCTTGCTCTACAACATGGCACTGGAATTTTCACGGGCAATGCAAGAACGAAAAAGATTCTCGGTTTATTTGCGAATCAAATGAACAAAATACAAAAATGTTCCGGCTTATTAACATATATCGTCAGGAAAATGTTTGAAATGACATGCACCAAATATGCTAGTTTATTTTTTTAAAACCTTGGCTCCAGTTAGCTGAGACACCTGGTGGATGCGATTGTAAGTGCTAAAAAAAAAAAAAAACATCCTCAGAAGAGGACCCACAAATAAAGAAAAGAAATGGACATTTAAAGCATAGATAAAACATTCCAAGGCAGTCAGTCATGTATCTTTTTTAATCGCTACAACAAGCATTGATGCACTCAATTAGTTGCATTCAAATAGTTTGCGCAGCAACATGTATATCTGCTAAATCATAATAATGGCTTCTTAGGAAAATATGTACATGCAAAGATATACCCTCCAGACTGCCACACTTATCGCATACTTGCAAGTTCCCAGTTCGTGCCGTTCAGAGCAAGTGCAGCCTTCCTTAAGATAAAAAAGAAACGCTGTCACGGAAGCGCTACGATAATTTGTCAACTTTTCAAGCTCATGTAAAAGCCACGTCAACAAAACATGGTTCGTTAGTAGCCATTTCCTTTCAAATCTGAGCTTCGATTCGAATATATGAGGGGCCTTGTAGGTAAAACATACCAAGTTTTTGTTTTTGCGTTAATGCCTGTTTTTATTTTGCATTAGCGCCTGAAACAGTGAGATATTGATCCCTCTCGAACAAGTCGGGTTTGGTTTGGTTTGGTTTGTATGTTTAACATCCCGAACAAATATGGTTTGATTTATGGGCTTTAACGTCCCAAAGCGGCTCGGGTTATGACAGGTGCCGTAGTGGAGGACTCCGGAAATTTCGACCGCCTGAGTTCTTCAACGTGCACTAGCAACGCGCAGCACATGGACGCCACTCAGTTTCGCCTCCATCGAAACGCAGCCACCGGCTGCACAGGCCAAGCAGGCTTACCTTAGGAGCGACTGTATTTGAATTTCCCTTTGAAGTTGCTCCTCCATCGAGTGTTTCACCAGCTTAGACTTGAACATCACCTGCACGCAATATTTTATCCTACAGTTCTTCCTCCAGCAGAACGCTGCTTGCTTGACATTTCGCCAACCAAGTGTTTACTATACTATACCAGTGTTAATGAATGTTCTAAATTGGGCGCTACTACATTGAGCTCCGCGCATTTCTTGCTCAGCTTTCGCTTCGATCATGTTTAGGTTTGGTTTTTGGTTTGGTTTTGGGTGTTTAACGTCCCAAAGCGACTCGGGCTATGAGGGACGCCGTAGTGGACGACTCCGGAAATTCCGACCACCTGGGGTTCTTTAACGTGCACTGACATCGCACAGCACAAGGGCGCCTAGCTTTTCGCCTCCATCGAAAAGCGGCCGCCGAGGCCGGGATTTGATCCCGCGTCCTTGGGCACAGTAGTCGAGCGCCCTAACCACTGCGCCACCCCGGCGGGGCAATATATGCATGCAGAAAGACGTCAGAACATTCAAACACAAACTTCCGATGACTCATTCACCTCGGTAAGAGAGGACAAGGATTCGAAATTTTCCTTAAATTATTGTGTCCAGTTTTATGCCGTTTTCCAGCCTGTCGTCAGAGCTTCATTTTTTGCTGAGATGCATCAGGCAGCCCTTAAAAAAAGTACTCAAATAATCCACGCTGGTTATATATGCATATCGGGGAAATGGTCGGACAATAAGAATTTTCCCCGTTCAGGTTTTCTGACTACATGCTCAACTTGTTGAACAGATTTCTTTGCGCTGGCGTTATATATTTTGATCTCATTTGTATATCTACATTTCTAGGACCATGCTGCAGATCACATTCTTTGCTTTCTTTACTTTTTTCGATTTATAAAGTTCTTGTATGAAGTTATCTTTAAAATGTAGAGAGGTCTACAGGAACTACATAGCGAAACTTCAGAACTGTTCCAGAAAAAGAAACTTCAGACTGTCTTGACCTGTAGCATACATGTGGAAATGCAGTGAACGTTTAACCAGCCTTCAGCTGCCATATTTTGTTAAGCCTTGCATGGCTTTTCGCAAGGATCGGGAGGATTAAATACTAAGACAAAGAGCTTGAAAAAAAAAGCTGGAATTTTGTGAGAGTATTAATTTTAATATACTCCAAACGTTTAGTGAAAATCTATCAGGAAAAAATAATTTGCAGCAAGTTGCGCCCTCCCCCCCTCCCCCTATTAAGTATAGGCAAGCGTCATGTCGTGTGCTGTGCGATGTCAGCGCACGTTAAAGATCCCCAGGTGGTCGAAATTACTCCGTAGCCCTCCACTACGGCTCCTCTTTCTCTCTTTCCACTTTCACTCCCATCTTCCTCCCTTCCCTTACGGTGCGGTTGCGGTGTCCACAGAAAAACAAGTGAGACAGTTACCGCGTCTTTCCCTTCCTATAAATAAATCAGTTAAATCAGTTTGTAAACAAAAGCGATGTCAGCGCACGTTAAAGATCCCCAGGTGGTCGAAATTACTCCGTAGCCCTTAACTACGGCTCCTCTTTCTCTCTTTCCCTTTCACTCCCATCTTCCTCCCTTCCCTTACAGTGCGGTTGCGGTGTCCACAGAAAACAAGTGAGACAGTTACCGCTCCTTTCCCTTCCTATAAATAAATCAGTTAAATCAGTTTGTAAACAAAAGCGATGTCAGCGCACGTTAAAGATCCCCAGGTGGTCGAAATTACTCCGTAGCCCTCCACTACGGCTCCACTTTCTCTCTTTCCACTTTCATTCCCACCTTTCCGCCCTTCCCTTACGGCGCGGTTGCGGTGTCCACAGAAAACAAGTGAGACAGTTACCAAGCCTTTCCCTTCCTATATATAAATAAGTTTTTTGTAAACAAAAGTGGCGCTGCGATCGGCAGCGACAGGTGGTGTAGGCAAAAACGCAGCGTGCCTACACTGCGCCAAGCGACGCCGCGTTCGAAACCAGTTCGCGCGTGCGAATATTCTGAAGCGTAAGCTTTGCTTGCGCGTAGAAATAGTTTGGTCTATGCCTGGAGAGTAGTTCAGCACTTTACTAACCGATTACTGACGGAATTACTTGGAGAAGAGCACTGTATTGGCTTCCTTCTCCGTGGCATCAACAGCGCGCGGCTACGGTGGGCGACTGTAGCAACGTTGGACTGTAGTGACTGATTAAATTATGAAAACGAGCAATCGCAATGTATAAAAAAAAAACTAATATATAGTCAACACTGTCCAACTTCCGAGCCTATTGTTAGCGCATGCAAGGACGATAATATGTATGACTGGAAGTGCGTTTTTCATATGATGACTATTTTGATGGGTACCTTTTCTGCTGCTCCAAGCAATTTCACTCTAAAGAACAATATTACCGGCAACTATACTGAACTAGAAATCATATTTTTAGCTCACTGTACCAGCAACTTAAGTCATATAATTTCACTGAATAAGAACTCTTCTAGTTCTTTGTAACACTGGAGAAAAACGCTGACCAACAGCTACCCTCAATATGCAGCGCCAATATGAAACATTTTTTTTTTAAGTACTTCTTGATGGATTTCAGCAAGTAAACTTTGGAACATAAAAATCGAACCACAGAAGTGGATGCAAATATTTGTTTTTCAAAATTACATTTGGCTTATTTTTTCCACCTCAAAGTCGTATCAACAAGGTCCTATAGTCTTCACCTTGTTCAAGACTGGTTGTAAAGTGCAGCAAGTTCTAAATAAGTTCATGTTTTCAACTCCTGAATCTTAATTATCTGCAATTCCCATTCATATATGTACTTTTCTTTACACTCTCTGCTACGTGCATACGCCCTCAAAAACACCCACTCCCCAGCCTGTACTCCCGTAATCCATGGCTCTTCAACCCCTTAACAGGAACACTTTCTTTGAGAAATGGTACCAAAATGGTCAGTATTGGTATTTAACGAAACGGTGTTTTGGTTGGTGTAAAGTATAAAAAACACAATAAGATATGTTTGCTTTCCATACAGACGTAACTTTTTTATGCCTATTTGTGTTGTATTGAAATGCAGCTATTTCAAGGTACCTATAGGAGAACATGCATGAATAGCTTTCAAAAATGTCATGAAATGTTTGTCAAACTCTAAAAATCCCTCAAATCTTCGTATTCAAACCTTTCACGGGTGGTCTGGCTTATATTGTTTTATGGAGTTTAACGTCCCAAAGTGACTCTGGCTATATGAGACCCAGGGCTCCGGACATTTCGACCCCCTGGGGTTTTTTAACATGCATTGACATCGCACAGCAAACGGGCGCCTTGCTTTTCCGCATCGCCGCTGTCGTGCTCCGCAATTTTAATTGTGCAGTGACAAGTCTTTTTATCAGGCTAAGCTAAAGCTATCAGCTACCGTCTCTCGACAATCCAAAAAAAAGAAAAGTATTCTAGATGAATCCCACATATCAGATGACATGCTTTGAAGCGCGCATTTGCGAAAAGCTATTTCAAATCGAACTTTCATGTCAACTCTCTTGACACATGCTATTTCCAGAGTTTAGCGTTCGAGACTCATGAGTATGTTAAAATCACATCTTCAACATGGCGGCGTACTTCGAAGCAGGCCGTCCTGCTTCGCAGTACACTCGTTGTTGTTAATGGGTTTCTTGGTATTTTTGTTGGGAATCCCGCTTTCATTTGGCCTGAACTCACCTGCATCAAGATTCACGAGTATTAAAATGTTTTTATTATTATTATTATTATTATTATTATTATTATTATTATTATTATTATTATTATTATTATTATTGTTATTATTATTATTATTATTATTATTATTATTATTATTATTATTATTATTATTATTATTATTATTATTATTATTATTATTTTTATTATTATTATTATTATTATTATTATTATTATTATTATTATTATTATTATTATTATTATTATTATTATTATTATTATTATTATTATTATTATTATTATTATTATTGGCGATGACTGCTTCTCCCAGGGCTGAAGTCGGTTCGGTGAAAAAATGGCTAAGTTCGGAAAAACAGATGACACCGCTAGGCTGAAGCTGGCACCGCGGCTTCGTTTGCAATGAACGGATTGGACAGCGTAACGTCACTCAAAAGGCTATTTTAAAGCTTATATGATTTTCTTTTATGTTTGGTACATAGACAGCGTCTATTTATATCTTTTACAGCCCAATCTGCATATGCCACGAGCACGTACAAATTTGGGGCGAACAAGGAAGTGGTGAGATACAGCAGCATGCTTCATGTGAAGCGCACATGCACTTGTCCGCCTGCCATAGCAGCTGCTGAAGCCACCAAAATAAAGTCAAATTGTAATACACATCATATCATGCAACTTAATTATGGCTGCGTTATGTTTTTCGAGCACCGCTTGCAACAATTATCTCTCGAACACTGTAGATACGGTCCTACACAATCAAGCAAGGTGACATTGACAAGATAAACTGTGCCTTTTCTATGCAATCCCCTAGTTCCAGTGTTGGTATTGTTTATCATTTAATTGTTTTTTTTTCTTCACAAGTTTCAATAAGTCGTTCAGGACATATAATCTCACAAGTGCCTGATTACCGCCATTCACATTATCAATTCTGATATGTTTCAAACATGGTTTGGTTTGGTTTTAGGGTTTAACATCTAAAAGCAACTCAGGCTATGAAGGACACCATGGTGGAGGGCTCCGGATATTTCTCTCACCTATAGCGTTCTTTAACATATGCACTGACCTCACACAGTACATAGGAGCCTTGCTTTCCGGCGTTATTAAAAAGTGACTGCCACAGCCAAGATTTGATCCTGCATCCTTGGTTTTAGCAATTAAGCGCCTTAACCACTCAGACATTGCAGCAGGGGTTCAAACTGGGTTTTAAAAAACATGAGGTATTAAATGCTTCTTCAACAAATATATACCTCAGAACTGTACGTCATAATGCTAGCTGCCATTTTTACATAAAATATGACTCTGTGGTGATTCTACACCCACCTTAAGAGCAACAATATACTTTGTTTTCTTTTCCCGGGCAAGGTAGACGACGCCATATTTGCCCTTCCCGAGTGGTCGGCCTATCTCGAAATCCTGGAGGCACCAGATTTTGGCCGGCCTGCAAGTTTAAAATGAGAGAAGAAATAGTGCTTCTAGACGAATGATACAGCAAGAAATAAAGACAAAGTTTCTGATTAATGATTAATGTGGAATATAACTGTTCCACAGTGTTGCATTAACCATACATCGTCATTACCAGAGTCAAATGACGAAGTGCGACATTTCAGCATTTTGTTTTAAATCATCATAAGCCAGCTGCTGCAACACTATCTCAACAAATTCCCTTAGCTCATCTTGGTCATGCAACATCGGGATCAGTGCCATCCACAGTAAAGCATTTCACATCCCTTTGAGGCTAAGATTTTTCTTGGTTCCATACCAGCCCTTTCCCCATTTCCATTTGCATTTCAGGCCAGAACATATGCCATACCTCATGTTCATCAAATCACATATACCATGTTTCCTTATTATGTGTGTCGTTTTTTGTTTATACACAGATGATTGTACTGCTCGTTAGTGTATCATTTCAGTTTGCTTCCGAATTCCGCCTCTACAGTGCTCTGCAACTTTATCGGAAACGTTTTAAAATTTCTTCCGTCGCAAACGGTGACTCATTTGCACTGAAACCTGAAGGTTGGCCATGCATGTCGTGAAATTAAAACTGCAATCATGGGTAGAAAGTAGTGTAATCGGAGAGCTTCAGAACGGGTTTAGAAATGGCAGGCGCTTAGATGATAGCCTGTTGTGCTTACCCAGTGCATCGAAATAGCTGGAGCGGAAAACAGGCCTTTGTATTTAGCCTTTCTGGATATAAACGGTGCGTACGACAACGTAAACAGGGACTCCTGTGAAACATACTGAAAGAAGGTAACGGTCATGAGATAACAGATTTCCTACGGGAAATATGCCGGGATAACAAAGTAGAAATTACATAGGGAGGGATAAGAAGTACGGACGCTGTCAATGCATGCAAACGATCACCGCAGCTATTCATGCTTTATATGATAAATATGGAACGGATGATATAGGAAAGTAATCTAGGTTTTAACCTATCATGTAGATTAGGTGGAAAGGTCGTAAAGTAGCGCCTCCCAGGTTTAATGTATGTAGACAATATTGTGCTTTTAGCAGATAGCAAGGAAGACTTGCAAACACTTAAGTATTGCGGAGACGAGGAGGGCTCTAAACTTCAGTTTTAGCGCAGTTAAGTCATGTCTGATTATTTTCAACGGCTCAACTGATCAGGGTCCTAAAATACAAGGCTATGAAATACCTAGATTGGCAGAATATAATAATCTCAAGGTAGCGGGAATTCAACATTCCCCTGGCCCGCACGACGCGGCGAATGCCCTCTCCCTCTCTTTTACGAGGAGCCCTCATCTTTCTTCTCCTGACATCCTCCTCCCGGAGCTGTGGCGGAGGAGGCGGAGGATGAGAGAACTGGCGTAGCGCGCCGGGCGGCCCCTCCTTCTCCCTCCCCTCTCATTTCGGCGGAGAGTATCTGCATCCAAAGAGACGACGCCGCGTCGCCGGAGCGCGCGGGTGCTGCTACGACACCGAGGATGAAAATTGAGCACTCTCAATAAGAACTTGGCCCGCTGGCTGTGCCTCGGTGTTTCTTTCGCGAAGCCGGAGCCCCGTGAGAACCCCTACAAGATATGGGTAAACGAAGGATTCCCTAGCGAAAAAACCGTATGAGTCACAATAACCTCATACAGATTTCTCATAAATTTCATACTAACCTCATACAAATCTCATACAATCTCATATATTTCTCATACGTTGAATGATATATGTATGAGCTTATATGAGAATTATAAGAGTTTAGTATGAGAAATCTGCATGAGGTTATTGTAACTGAGTTTTTTCGCTAGGGTTGACATACATTGAAAATCATGAGCAATCACTTAAAGTTTTGTGCCTAAAAGCAGATGTACGTTCGACATTAGAAATAAATTAGAGAGCTGTCGGACGATTGGCCCTGGATTCCCACGGCAAAACCACAAATGAGGCGGTACATGGAATGTGGGCTAGGTATTTCTTGAAGCACGGGAAGCTCAGAGTAAAATATTATATAAGGAACGCCTGAGGAAATTGGACTGTAGCAGTTGGGCAGCTAAAGTATTTAAATATCTATACCTAAAAAGTGTTGACTCACAATGGGGGAAAAGAACCAGGAAACTAACCAGTAAGATATGCTGGTCACAAGGACGGAGAAATAAAGAGCGTTAAACAACAGCTGAAAAACACAGAAGGTAAAGTTTGGATAAAGTCTGTGAAAAAAAAAAAAAGAGAGTGTAGAACTATACCGAAAGTGGACAAGGCAGATCACGAAGGAAGTTTTCTTTAATAACTCAAGAGTCAGTGCCCTACTTTTTGAAGCTAGATCAGGATGCCTTAAAACACGCACAGCTACAAAAATTTAGCTATGAAAATGGCACTGCAGTATGTGGTAAATCCATAGAAACAATTGAACATGTTATACTCGAATATGATGTGATGGTATCCATCCGGATGTCGATGCAGGTCAGTTACTCTTTCTGGGGCCCTGGGGTTTAGAGATACCAGTTGTCGAGTGAATGAATCTGCGGTAAAAGCTAGCAAAAAGCAATTGGAAGATCGGTGGCTTCAGAGCAGAAAAGTGACATAATGCAGTAATTTAGAAATAAAAATTCAGTAAATGGAATGGTAGTATTGTTGACCGATCTAAAACAATATTCAAGATATAGGAGAAAAATAAAAACGAGCATGAGAGTAACTGCTACCATGCACCTGTTTCAAAGGGGACTATATTCCATCCATCCATCCATCCAGCTCGAAACGTCGTTGACGTCTTTTTCTCCCCAATCTCGTTTCAGACGGTTCTTGGGTTTTTTTTTATCATGCGCGGCCAAACCGTGCAGGCACCATGGTCAAAGTTCGTAACAAAAGGGTCAACAATGCGCAAGTTTTGTGCGCTTTTTCAGCGCAAATGAGCCTCCGGTTGAGGCGGGAGAATTTTTGAAAACGGTTCCGATAAAGTTTCAGAACACTGTACAATGCACCACACTCCAGACAGCGTTTCTTGCATGTGAGATGTCATAACAGCAAGGAAAAATACTGGGTGTGCCTTGTCACATGCGAGTACTCCTCCACTATATATTTCCATGTACTTTACTACCCATAAGCTGTTGCTTTTCATCACAGAGTCTACCACAAGGTAGAGACAGCCTATGCCATCAGAGAAGATTTCTGAGGTATTCGGATCTAATCCTAGCTCAAGCCTACCTTTGAAATCAAGCTCTCTGAATACTGATTTGTGACATAAAGTGGGCAACTATATTCCCTGTAGCCACCAGACACCCTGAATGCAACCATATATGTCTAGCAAAGCATCACAAGTGCCCAAATGTTAGTGCAGATCCACTTGTGGAAAAATGTCGTCAAAGATACGTATACGTGCCATATCGTGGTGAAAATTGTAACCGGTCCAATTGGGTTACAAGACGATTTCTTGAAAGTTTCAAACTGACACCAATTCAACTCCCATTTAATCTGCAAGAGCCAACTGGAAATTGTGCTACGAACCAGCTGGACCCGTCATGATTTTCAGCAGAGGTGCCTAGAGCTAAATATACTTTAAAAATTCTAAGGCACAATGAGCTGTGCATATGAAAAGCAAAGAAAAAAACTGCAAGAGTCATAAAATCCCCGTCGATCGCACTTCTGGCACCAAATGATTCTGAGGTGGTGACATCAATATCCAGTTTTGTGCCAATCCGTTATTCCAGTTTCGCATGTGTAAGCTGTTTTTTTTTTGCTAAAATATAGGTGCCCTCACGTATTATCGACGTCTTCAGGGTTGCTTGTGGACGCCGTCCCAGATAATGGCTGCTCTTCTACCATGTTACTGCGAGTCGATCACACCCGAACTCCTTCGAAGAGCACTGCGCACATCCGTAAATTAGAGAGCGATAATTTATGAAAAGGACTACAACACTGTAACGGGTATACACGCCGATTAGTACATGTACAGTCGAGCGCGATTTGAAGGTTATCGCGCCTGATAATTTACATTGCTGCTCGCATTTCGGTGCCATGATATAGCAGGTGATCGTCAGAGTGGCATCCTAACCATGAATGCCGATGCTGCACTGTGGGTGCACATCATTGCTTAAAGGGACAGAACACTGGAATTTAGGTCTTCCATTTTTTTCGCCGCGGTGGAAAGATTGATGTCTCAAATGTTTGATTCCAAAACGGTTTTGTCAGAAACGCTGTAGAAAACTTTTACCGGGAATTTTTCGATCAATGCGTGCGCCCGTTTTTATGTAGTCCGATGATGGAAACCATGAGCAGCGACCGCGATGACGACTGGTGGCCGACATAAAAGACGTACCGAAAACAAATATAACTTTCACTAGTCAGACAGTAATCAGACATTTTTTGCGTAGAGTAACGTCCTTTTCAGTTTCACACTCAATGCTGTTACGGCACAATAACGCACGCCCTCGTCGACGAAAGTTTTAGTGGGCACTGTCATTGCTTCATTCACGAAATTGCAAACACTGTGGCGCCATCTAGTGTCAAAACCTGAAAGTATATCTATCGCAGTGCGAAAGCAGGGGTGGTTTTTATTTAAAGACGCGCTGGAGACAGCGCAAAATATAATACATTATGGCAAGCACTCTAGAATAAAAAAGAACAATACGCAGTTACGAAAATCACCGATATTTTGCTGACATCTAGTCACGTGGGGGGGTACACTGAAAGTACTAGGGTTTCTCCGCTAGATAGCGCCTCTGTCGTTTTTATGCGATTTTCAATGGCAAATTAAAATTGTTAAGCCTCTTTTCTTGTATATTGTAGTGCTCGATCTGTACTATATGAGGAAAGATCTTTTCATCTCCACCATAAGCTCATGACATAGTTTGGCCACATAGTTTGGCCAGTGTTCTGTCTCTTTAAATAATTCTGCAACTGGAAGATTCGATCTTCGTAAAATACGCGAATACCGAAAGGCCAACCACGAGCGGTGAATGACAAATTTACGCGGCGAGCGCCGGGCTAGCTGAAGGTCTACTTCGGATCAGTTGGCCTGTGGCACTTCACAAACAGAAAAATGTATATGACTTGTATAAAGTCAAACTGAACTTTAAGTATTTAAAAAATTGAGTACATGAAGCGCCACGCGCAAAACTAGTCCCGCTTGAGAAACTACTGACGCACAGCGAGGTATACTGCTAGCAGACCACGGAGTGCTTCTTGATATTACAAGATAAGACAACAACTTCCTTTTGAACCTTTTTCTACGACCTAACTTCTGCGAATAAATTATTAACTCTCGAGAAGAACTCATCTGGAACCGACTCCCGCTGTTCACATTCGTGATACCAACTAGCAAAAAACTACCGCGGCACTTAAGACTCCTTACGTGCCTAAGAATATGCACCCGATTCATGACAAGGAACGAAGACAGCATAGAGCAAAATTTATTAACGACCCTCCTGAGGAATCAGCCTATTGCACGATGCTGCCTGCGGGCTAGAAGGGACCGCGGTCATAGCAGTGGTAGCTGGGAACCACTCCCAGAAACTAATTGGATCCATTAATACGCGTTAATAGCTGAAGAGGCTGATATAGCGCTAGCATGTACAGCCATATAAAGCCAGAACTATCTATTCAGATAATAAGGCGGCTGTTAGGAACTTCGGCAAAGGCCTAGCTAATTTTCAAGCAGGCAGCCAGTCTACTGAGAAAGCACCCGCTAAACCGGGAGGTTTCAGTCATCTGGGTTCCAGCTCACGAGGGTCTACCAGGCAATGGGGCTGCCCATCGCCTCGCTCGAGATGTATACACCCACGGCCATAGAGACCCCGCTACCCGGAGACAAAGACCCTCTCATCACCTACAAGAAGCTCTCTGAGACTCCCAGACTAAACAGAAAGATCTATCCACCACCAGATAGGTCCCTAATACCCTCGGAATGCAGGACCTGGCGAAAAATTCAGGCCAATCGTTTCTTTCTTCGTGTTACTCTGCATAATGAGTTGACAGGGGACCCAGAGGCTTGCAATCTTTGCAACGTACCTCTGAGTCAAAATCACCTAATCTGGCAATGCCCCGATTCTCCGGGAGCTAAAGAAACTGATCCCCTTGATCAAATTACCTGTACTGTGAAAAACTGCGCCGAAATAAACACACCACGCAGTTTTTCACAGTACAAATATGAACCAACTAGCCCAAGAAACGGTATTAATGCAAATTACCTGGGAGTCCTACATCTGCAGCCCAAATGTAGATGAACAAAAGATCGTCCTACGCCTGGCGGAGGAGGCTTACTTCAAGACCTTCTCTGCGGCCACGGCACAGGAGAGCCGGCAAGGAGACCCTCCCCCTGGCTGAGCCCCTGCCCCGAGGTCCATGTCGGTGTAAATAAAGTATTCTCACTCACTCACTCCTTACGTGCTGCTAATGAGTATCGTTAAGTTCTGCTGTTTCACTTCCGTTGCGTGTGTGTTTTTAGACGCTGTAGATAATTGTTAGCTCGGTTAACGCGCGATTTAATCAGTTTGACATGATTTTCCCGTGGTTTAGCGTTCGATTCTGCATTATACTCTTCGAGGTCTTTTCAACGATATATGTTTTAACTCCTATAACGTTAATGATGATATTATTAATCCCATTTAAATAATTTTTAACGGTTAACTAAAAGCTGTAATTAGTGTAATACAGTCATACTCGATATAAGCTGTTCAGCGATATAACTTTATGTGGTAGCGAAACTTTCAATTTGGCTATAATTAACGGTAAGTAATTAGGACATACAATTGGTCCTGTGCAATTGCACTCAGCATAACGTATATGCAATGATGTATGACTTATTGGTGTAGCCTAATGTTCAACTTAATCCTAGATAACTAATTAACGACGGTTAACTGAGAGCTACAATTAGTAATGGACAATTATACTCAACATAAGCCATCCGATGATATAACACGTTGCGCTATTATACTCAACATAAGCTACACAGCCATGCAGACACATTCTGTTCACACATACCATAAATATGGCGCACATGAGCTAAGTAATGCTGCGCAATAATAAAGCACTACGAAGCAGTCACCTTTAACTTTGTTTCCCTGATAATAATAATAATAATAATAATAATAATAATAATAATAATAATAATTATTATTATTATTATTATTATTATTATTATTATTATTATTATTATTATTATTATTATTATTATTATTATTATTAATTGGTTCACGGGTAAGGAACATAGCACCTTTTTGTGTATAGCAATACCCGCAGCAATATTTGGATACCTTAGACGAGGATAAATGCCAAATTGCGAATCGCTATCCTGCACTGCCATAGTACTACTACAGTGAACTAGAATTCTAGTTCACTGTAGTACCGGTAGTACTGCTATGGTGGATTGCTGCGGTATTCAAAATCCCCCAGCATGGCGGAAATGTGCAAGGTCAGCGCAAGGGGGCGCCAGTTTTTGCATAAGTTCTAATAAAGCGATTCCTGGCCTCAAGCGCTGCATATGTTATCACGAAATATATCCTCCTTGGTGATACGCTGCAAGCAAGGCTGCGAGAATAAAAGAATGCGCATGCGCACTGCTATGTCTCGACATCAGAAGTGCAACGTCAGGCGATGCGGCGATGCAATTAAATTTAAAGCCACTCATCTTATTTACCTGATCTGTCATTGTCGCGTACGTGCCCCAGGTTATTTTGTCGCCGGTTTTTCAAGACAGGCTTGGTTGTATTAACCCAGGCAGGGAAGAAAATACGACATACAGACAAGAAAACACGGCGCACGTATGCCCGAAGATCCAGCTGACAGGAGTTCTGCACCCTGTGCATGTACCGTCTTTGCCAAAAGCAAGACCGACTGAAATACAGACCTGCACAAAAAACAGGGTCCTATGGGACCTCGTGCGCCAACTTTCGTTACCTTTCTCGTCGTTGAGGGCGCTCGGTTGACCTGTTCGTCTGTCATTTTCATCATCATCAAATCACAAATTAATATAAACAAACTGTACCCAAATTAAAAAAAAATATCTTTGCCCAAGTTATACTTCTAAAATTTTGCCTTTTTGTATTTTAGCGGAGAGTGTTTATTTTTATAATGTTTTTCTCTCGCTAGACGACATACCGCGATTCCGCTTTGTGCGACGGCACTGCAATTACTCGCTGCACATGCGCAGAACAGGTGCTTATGCATTACAGCGTGGACAGATAAACTATAACGACGAAGAAAAATAACAGAACTAATAGACCCTTCTTATTAACAGGTTTACAGTAGCGCCAGGTTACCCGTAGTGTTCGTTCCCTAGCGGCGAAGGCTATGAACTAGAAGGTGCGCGCTGGAGCAGTGGTATCTGTGCATGTCTGTGTTTCAGTCGGTCTTGGCCAAAAGTAACCAGGCTGCATGGTTTGCTTCTCGCCTGTATTCTAAAGCCAACGTGGAGGACCTGGAACCCGTGGCGAACACGAACGGCCGCGCTAGCTCCGCGCGTGTGTCGGACATGGGCGTGTACATATCCGTCTCAACCACAAAATCTAAGCAAGTCGCACAGGAGGTGGACAAGCGACGCGGAATAAATTATGAGCTGAAAACGATGCATACTTACACTAATCGCAGAGGCACGCTATGAACAAGACAGGGCGGCACAGCAGCTCCTAGGGCCAGCAAAGACCGCCGTAAAGGCCGCTGCAAATCGTGCAGCCTCGTCCGCCTCGTGACGTTCGGCGGAAGCTATCTGGTGCTGCTGGCACGAGCGCGAGAAAGCACGCGTGGCGCGAGGGCAATGCGGCCAGTGAACCAATGCGCGCCGTTTTTGGAAGAGGACAAAAACAATTTAGCCCGCACCAAAACCATTGAATAATTACGACCATATTGACATTACTACCTAAGCAGGCATGATTAAACTGACATGTACCGCAGTGTCCACGGTGTTACTGGTGCCAATTAGATACCCATTACCAGATGTACGTACTACACTTCCATGCCACGCTACCGTGCTACTCGCGTTTCTGCGGTTTCGTTGCTGCCCTTCCTGTGGGCGAAAGCAAAAGGAAAAACTCCATACCTGTGCGTATAGTTTCGGTTTACTTTGCGTGCAGAGAACTTCCCGTGGGTGAAAGCTCCATATCCGGATGCATAGTTTCGGTTTCGTTTACACGTGCTGGACGCCACACTAAAGTTTCGAAAGCACATTTTTAATTTATTTACTGTGATAGTGCAGGTGTACTTTGCAATTTATTCTATATTTATTGTACCTAGTGCACATGTATTTTACATGCAGCCCAGCTCTTTTTTTTTTCTTTAAGACCTTGGATTCCATTGCAGTGTGCACATATTCAACACTTAAAAGTGCTTTTTTTAATCTTTATTGCAAAACAGATCTTCGGTCACAGCCATCCAGCCTTCACTGGCCAAACAAAATGCACAGAGAAGTTTATCAGTCGCAACATACACGCAATGTTGCACATATTGAATGCTGCACGACCAAAGGTGATGAGGGCTTTTGGCAAATAAGGCATGTTACACAGAAGTGCGCACACATTTGCAATTAATAACTTGGTGCGGGATAGTCGGTGAATGATTGTAGAAAGTGGCAGCGCAGTAGAAACGCGGATACAAGAGAAGGTACATAGACAACAGGGCAAGCGCTGATCTGTCATTTATGTGCATTCTTTCTTTCGTTTTTTTTTTCTTTGCGCTGCCACTTTCTACAACACTTGCAATGCTTTTGTCATTTACAAGTTATCAGTAAAGTAAATGTAAAGAACTGAATGAGTTCAAACAAATGCAATCACACAAACACAAACAAAAATAAGTCAGAACTCACAAATTTTTTAACACTGTACTCGAGTAGACAACAAAGATTCCTAGTGTGAGATAGCACAAGCCAACTTTCCCACACATCCTTTTAGACTCGTCGGACAGTATTCCATGAACATAAAACATCACACTTACAACAAGCTTAATACTTGCATTTCAGAAAAAAATGGATGAAAATCAAAAACACGAAGGAAGGCTTTTGAAGGAGCCTAAAGGAATGCAAAGGAAGGAGGTCTGCTACACCATTGTGTTCCACGGCCACAGTAATGCATGTGTGTGCGGCCACAGGAGCGACCACATATACAAGCATTGTTTTCAAAATTCCAGTAGAGTAGAACGACACTTCACATTTCATTTCAACTAGTATTACAGTTGGCATGATGCAGATATTACGGCATAATAGTAGTGTCCCAACTAATTTTGATACAACTATGTCAGAGTGGTAGAAGTAGCATTTCAACTAATTTGCTTCGCTTTCAACTACGCATATTAACCGAAAAACAAATTTCACATCTGAATACCACAGACTGATAGATATTAGAAATTGCCTCACTATATGCACTGGTTGAGACATCAAAGGAGGAGGTGTATTGTATAAGTAAATAAATGCGAAGAAAGTGTACCACATTATGCACAGTAATTGCAGTTTACTTCAGGCGCTCACCTGTTTTCAGTCGTGGCTTTCCCCAATGCATAGGCAAATAAACATAACCTCTTCTTGACAAAAAACTGCAGAGTTGTCCGAACTTTGTCGAAAAATATTCTCTCTCAGTACAGTTGCACAGTGTGAAATCGGTGCTTCCCAAACCACTAGCAAAATGTGGGTTCTATCACCTAGTCTTTCAGACGAAAGTGCAAATCAGTAACATGAACTTGAGTTGCCTTACATGACTATGCATTCAGCAGCCATGAAAATTACAAAAATAGCCAGGAGTACGTACACGACATCATAGTGGAGGATGCCCAGATGCAGGAGAGGATACGGGTTCTTGGACATGGGCAGGCAAGTTGCAGTCAAACATTGAAAAACTGCCTCCCCAAAGTGCGGTCCATTCGAGACTCGAAAAGTTGCCTTGCACGGCTTAAACCTCTGTTGAGCTAATTGAGCTAGCGGCATTATACTGTACACAACCCACCACGTGAGCCATCATCACTTTAGCTCTAACACAGGCCATTTCAGGCAAGGTTTCCACTTGGCCATCTTTTCTCACTCCAATGTAAATGCTCTCGATGAGCAAAAGCAGGTGTATCTTCGAAGCCAGCCCAAAGCACCGGGATCACGTCAGCACAGCATGGCACATCTTCTCTTACTCCAATGCAAACGGTCTCGATGAGCACAAGCAAATATATCTGCGAAGTCAACCCAACACACCGGGATCACACAACCATGGCAGAACAACAATTGCCAGCTTCCACTATAACATGTATGCACATGCATGTGAATACATGTATGTGTGTAAATACATCTATCTTCCACAAACTTGTTTTTTCACCTACCCTTGCTCAGGCAGGTAGAAGAACATATCGTCACCAACCCTGATCAACTGCTTCTCTATTCAATGTACGTCTATGATGCTGAACACTGAACACCTTCAATTCTCGTGCTGCCCAACAACTGGATGGTGACACAGAAATGTGCTTGTAATTAGAACTCTGCACATACCGGTTTACAAGGCACAAACAACCTTGAGCTGTGCAACGACACCACATTTACCATAAACCTCACCGACCAATACGATACAGCATCACCACAACATGCTTCAAGTGCCAGTTCCAGAGTAATGCACGTCCTAAAATAGAAGCCAAATAGCAATAGTTTACTCTATGCTGTTCCAGGTAGAGCCCTCATTGACTTCTATATTTCATCTTCCACTGCACAATGTTCTGACCTAAAGAGAGCACGAAAGTCCTTCATTTTGAAACATGCACGAACATTGCATTCGTCAACCCGCCCGGTATGGGGACAAACGGCGTTAAACGCTGACCAACTCGGACTGTACAGAACAATAATGCTCTTTATACATTTTCTCACAAACAGTTTCAAGCATTTACCCACATCAAATAAACGCCCTTTCAACACCCGCTCTCAAGGCATCTCTGCTACGAGAGAAACCATCATCGGGGCCAGCTCCTCCTGACCTAATGAGTCCTGCAAGTTCCAAGTCGCACTGCACAAAGATAGTTGAGGGCGATCACTAACCTCTAAGCGAAAAAAAATCTGGACATTACAAAACAGAAGCCAACACAAACAGTGATAGGCTGGTACGGCACGTCTAAAGCAGAGAAGTGCCACGCATCAACAGTTTTGAACAAACAATGCCGGCATGACAAGGGAGTGACATCAACCCCAAAGCTTGCCGCTGCAACTTATGCATTGGCCTGTTCACTATGGGCAGACACAATTGCTCGTAACAACAATGAGAAACAACGCTTTCAGTCTCGCAGAACAAACTAGCTAGAAAAATACTTTGCTGGGTAAACTAAGTGAAGAAAAAAAGCACAACCTTCTTAAAAACAACAAAAGTGCATAAGTGTTATCATGCCACCTATATTGGGTGATAAATGCTGCACACACTTTCAAAAAATGAACGATAGATACAACCTTCAAAAACAAGAATAAAAAGGAAACTAAACAGTACATCGGGAAGCGGTACCCACTTAACAGCAAAAAAAAATGTACACTGGAGGTTTTGTTCTCGAGGTCCTGACTCTGAGCATCAAGTCATTAGGTCCACATTACACTTTATACAGAGCTTCATACAGAGGAATGGTTAGGCAAAACGCAGTAACTTTGCCTGACTCAAGATCACACAGCATATTTCAAAGTGGCAAATACACTGAAAGCCATAGGCATGGCGTATACATGGGGCATTTAGCAAAAAAATAAAATAAAAAAGTTGGTAAAAGCAAGGCATCAATCACTTCTCCATCACATGACTTTCAATAATGCTCCCTGCGCAAAGACGTCCACTTGAAGTGGCAAATACAACACAACTCTTGACTCTTCTGAAGCGAAAACTAGGCGCGCTGTACCACATAATGCCTAGGTCCACGAAACTGGGATGCCCAGGTAAAGGAGGCACTTTCAGAAAATGTAGCACAGCAGTCACTCGGTGAAAGAGGTGCATACAGCCTATAACACCACTTCTTAGGCAGTACTGGTCCTTTTTGGTGCAAGTGCAGCACACTTCATATAAAAGAAAAATATAAAAGAAATAGGCTCAAAATGTGCCAAACAGACCAGCCTTCCAAGTTGGACTTCAGAGTTTTGGAGAACCTCATCAATTCTATGAACCCAGCACAATGTGCTTTGGACCTCTCCCTCAAAATGCTGAATATTGCCCGTAGATGTCAAGGTGAAAAAATGTGAGCACTTAAAGCGAGTGCTCTGCTGCTTTCACCTGATTCGGGCATTATGTCTGACACAGGTCACAGTTAAACTCCATCTTTTTTTTTCCACTCTTGCATGCAACAATTGTCGCTGGCAATAACAAAATGAGGACGAATCTGCACTACTTCAATGCACCACTCTTTTCAAGCGGGAAGGAGAACCAACTTCTGAGCGAAGCCGAACTTCAGAAGGCGTAACATAATTTATGCACTCCTGTCCACGCAAGAGCAATAAAACTGAAGTAGCAAATCACCGTGTCTAGCTTAGAGTAAAACACAGCTCTTAAATGCAAAATTACCATGACCTTTGTCTTCGGTGTCTAGATTGTTACCACGGCTCAAACCAACATCATTCCAATGTCATGTCTAAGCTGTCATTGTTCAACCTGACATCTCAATAAGCCTTCCTTCTAATGCACTTCCAAGACACCATTTCCACATCACGCTGTTCAAACCAATGCGAAGCGCATCTCTGCAGGCTGCTCACTGCGTGGCAGACCTTTGCCAACACACGCACTTACACAACAAACATGAAAACTCTTCTCAGGTAGCAAACTCAGTCCACCATGATCGACACACGACCACAAAGACCGCACATAAGCCTTCCTTCTGATGCACTTCCAAAACACCATTTCCACATCACGCTGTTCAAAACAATGTGAAGCGCATCTTTGCAGGCTGCTCACTGCGTGGCACATTTTTGCCAACACGCGCACTTACGCAACAAACACGAAAACTCTTCTCAGGTAGCAAACTCAGTCCATCAGGATCGACACACGACCACAAAGACCGCGCGTGTGACACACTTTCTCAAAATATTTCAGAACACTGCACCAGTGCCTGACTGCGCATTGCTACCCTGGTGCGCTGGTGCAGGGCACACTTGGTGCACATGTTGTTGCACTGCCTTTGCCCCGTCATGCAGCTCTGAGGGCACCAGTGTTACACTGCTCCTGCCCTCAGAGGGACAGAAGGTCGTCTTCACGATCGAGCAGGCCCGCCTCGCGGCTGCAGGCACCAGAGGCCACGAATCGTCGCAGCTCTTCTTCCTCCTGGGGCTTGAGGCCACTCGAGAAGAGCGGGGGGCTAGAACCCAGCCGTCCAAAGGCTGCCTCCATTTCCTGCCACGGTTAAAAACAACGACAGGTGAGCTTGGATGCAAAAAACAGACTTTGGGCACGAACCAAACATACTCGGGGCCAATCATTTGTCTCTTTTTTTCCCTAGTGAATTTGAGGCTACAAATCAAGCAGTAATTTTTTAGCTCAAATGTCGGCACAAAGTCATCATCATCATCAGCCTGACTATACCCACTGCAGGGCGAAGGCCTCTCCCATATTTCTCCGCTTAACCCGGTTCTGTGCAAGCTGCATCCACTTGACCCCCGCGAATTTCTTAACCTCATCCGCCCACCTAACTTTCTGCCGCCCCCTGCTACGCTTTCCTTCTCTTGGAATCCAGTTTGTTACCCTAAGCAACCATCGATTATCCTCTCTTCGCATTACATGTCCTGCCCATGCCCATTTCTTCTTCTTAATTTCCACTAGAATGTCGGTAACTTGAGTTATTTCTCTGACCCACTCTGCACGCTTCCTATCTCTTAATGCTACCCCTACCATTTTTCGTTCCATAACCCTCGGGGTTGTCCTCAACTTAAATAGAACTCTCTTGGTTAGCCTCCACGTTTCAGCCCCATAGGTGGGTACAGGTAAGATGCAACTGTTGTATACTTTCCTCTTCAGCGATACCGGTAAGCTACTAGTCATAATCTGCGAGTGCTTGCCAAATGTGCTCCATCCCAATCTTATTCTTCTTGTTATTTCCTTTTCATGGTCCGGATCTGAGGTTACTACCTGTCCTAAGTAGACATAATCGCCTACTACTTCCAGTACTTCGCTACCTAATGTAAACTGCGGTTCCTTCCCGAGGCTGTTGGATATTACCTTAGTCTTCTGCATATTGATTTTCAAGCCTACCTTCCTACATTTCCTGTCTAGGTCACCAATCATTATTTGCAGTTCATCCCCCGAGTTGCTTAGCAAGGCAATGTCATCAGCAAATCGCAGATTACTGAGGTATTCTCCATCTACCTTATCCCTAACTGCTCCCATTCCAAGTCTCTGAATACTTCCTCTAAGCAAGCTGTGAATAGTACTGGGGAGATTGTGTCTCCTTGCCTAACACCTTTCTGTATGGGAATCTTGTTACTTTCTTTATGCAGAACTATGGTTGCTGGGCAGCCACTATATATATCTTCCAGCACTTTCATGTACGGCTCGTCTACTCCCTGATTTCGCAATGCCTGCATCACCGCCGATGTTTCAACTGAGTCAAATGCTTTTTCGTAATCAATGAATGCTATGTATAAGGGCTGGTTATATTCCGAGCATTTTTCTATCACCTGATTGATGGTATGGATATGATCGATAGTAGAGTACCGTTTCCGAAAACCTGCTTGATCCTTTGCTTGATTGCAGTCTAAGGTTGTCCTGATTCTATTAGCGATTACCTTAGTAAATACCTTATACGTAACAGACAGTAAGCTGATTGGTCTGTAATTTTTAAGGTCCTTAGAGTCCCCTTTCTTATGAATGAGGATAATGTTTGCATTCTTCCATGGTTCCGGTACCATCGATGACACCAGACACTGCGTATACAGGGTGGCCAGTTTTTCTAGCACGATATCCCCCGTCCTTTAGCAAATCTGTAGTTATCTGATCCTCTCCAGCTGATTTCCCTCTTTTCATACTTTTTAATGCTTTCATGACCTCGCCCTTCGTCACTGGTGGAATGTCTGACTGTTTTTCCCTGCCACCAATCTCGTTACGGTCCTGACTACTTTGGCTGCTGTAGAGATCTGTATAGAACTCCTCGGCTACTTTGACTATCTTGTCCATATTCGTGATGATGTTGCCCGCCTTGTCCCTTTTCGCATACATTTGGTCTTTGCCTATGCCCAATTTCTTCTTTACCGCTTTAAGGCTTCCCCTGTTCTTAACAGCATGCTCAATTTTCTCCATGTTATACTTCCTTATATCAGCCACCTTGCGCTTATTGATTAGCTTTGATATATCGGCCAATTCAATCTGGTCTGTTGGATTGGAAGCTTGCATACTCTGGCGTTTCTTAATCAAATCTTTCGTCTCCTTAGACAGCTTGCCGGTATCCTCTCTAACTATCCTACCGCCTACTTCTACCGCACACTCAGTAATGATGTCTCTGAAATTATTGTTCATTGCTTCTAGGGTAGTGTCGCCATCCTCGGTTAGAGCTGAATATCTACTCTGTAGCGAGATCCTGAATTCTTCTGCCCTCCCCCTCACCGCTAATTCGTTGATGGGTTTCTTTCTTACTAATCTGTTGCGTTCCTTCTTCAGATTTAGGCTAGTTCGGGACCTCACCATCCTGTGGTCACTGCATCACACTTTCCCGATTCAACAAGGTTGACGACTGGGCAAGTTGGTAAGGGTTCATACTTAACCAGCCAAAGGATGAGACACAGGAAAGAAGAGGACAGGACAAGGCTGGACTAGCAACTGAATGTTTATTGAACAGAAGAAAAAAACGAAGACTCCTTCGTTCAATAAACATTCAGTTGCTAGTCCAGCCTTGTCCTGTCCTCTTCTTTCTTGTGTCTCGTCCTTTGGCTGGTTAAATATCAACACCTTCTCGATTACCTCTGCATCTTGCACAATGGCGGGGTTTGAACACATTATGAAGTCAATTTCATTTTTAGTCTCCCCGTTAGAACTTTTCCATGTCCATTTCCGTTTCTTCCGTTTGCGGTACAAGACTGATTAGTCAATAAAACTGTTTTTCGGTCTTTACTCCCTTATTTAAGAAAAGACAATATGCTATAAATGCTTACTTTTTTTTTTTTTGTGGAACGTAACATGATGCACTTTTTGCTCACTATTTTCATTAAGAATACAGATGTGATGGGCTTACTGAAAAAAAAAAAAAAAATATAGCAATCAAATCAAATATTTCTTTTCTTCACATTTAGTGCATTCAATCTGTGACTTGCATTGCCATCCTGTGCTTCCCTTTTGCATCTGCCCATATACACTGCCTTGTGCAAAAACATCTATAAAAACCCATGGCAACCATTTTAAGCTAACAAGCGCCAAGAAGCAGGTCATCATTAGAGTGAGTACCATTTGGTACTATAGTTATACAAATAAAGCGTGCGGTTAGTACTACCAGCGGCTTGGTTTCAAACTATATTTTCTAGAAAGCAAATTTTTGCCAGCCAAATTAAAATGCCATATAACATGGTTTCACTCAATTTGAAAATCAGCACACTGCAATACACAACCAGCCAGAGATTAGCTGGCTGAATAAACAAAGCAGCGTCTTTTACACACATTGTTTTGCTAATGCATACATTAAAAAAAAGGAGGGGTTCGACGTACTATTTGTATATAAATATTCACATCATAAATCATATCTGATATTGGGCCATATCAAGGTGCACTTCTCTTAACTCAAGCCTCTGGTTATTCAAACAAGAAAATCTCTGGTCTCCTTACCATCAATGACATTTAACTGTATACTGCACATTATACTTACAAACTCTTACTCCACAAAAAACTTCTCCTGTGTAGATTGGGGGCTTTAGAATAAGGTTTCACATAATCCTTGTGTTCTTTGTGTTTTCTGGTCTCCCCAAGCATTTAACTCGTCTCATTTCAAGGTAGGCATTAATTGCGTACAGTTATGTTTTATCTATAGCTAGTCCAGCATAGTCACTAGCCAACTCTAACTGCTTTGTTAGGAGTCTGCATATACCCTCCTCTCTGTATATAAAAAGCATGTAGCAATTATACCACACAAGAAAAAAATTGGAGAATGGTTACGATGCTCGGTAATGCAAAATTTGAGCACAACCATACTGTGCTAAATCAGTATTCTGCCTGTTACAAAAAATATGTAATTGACTGAAATTCCGATTGCTCCACTTGGGATGAAATTGATTAGTGTAGTCAATTACGGTCCCTGAAAAGTAACTGAATAATTACGAAAGTAATCAGTTATTGCATTATTTTCCTTCCATCATTTATTCCTATAACACAAATTTATTCTGACAATAATGAACTAATGCAGATCGTTTTGTCACATGATATGCATTTACAAAAGGATGTTGTTCTTTGGAACCGTTACGGATTCATCTTTCCTCGTCGACAGGTCAACGGCCACATACTCTCTCTCAATTTGTGCGTTGGTGGGAAGAGTCTCCCTACTATACGGTACGAAAACCTTGTGCCCCAGCTCACATACAAAATCATCTCACGCGGCGAGGGTACTTGCACAGGATATACGTGATATTTCTCGGGAAGCGAACCACCGTACGAGATGGCGGCGAGCCGGTGAGGGCCCCAACATAATCACGCACGGTGCTTCTCCAGAAGTCCACTGCCGCTCTGTCAGACAAAACTTCCCAACTAGCGTCAGTGTTTGCCACCAAATTGAGGTTCTCATAGCTGGACAATCAGCCACATTTCGCTTTTGGGGAAACAAATGCAACTGGTTAAAAGTAATCAATTGCAAAAACATATGTGACTCGACCACGGCGTTGCCATTTGAAGACAGTAATCAATTATAATTACAAAATTACAAGAAAATTCAAGTATAGTCACAAGGAATCAATTACCTGCACTGCGCTACATACCATTCTGGCTCAAATCATAGGTGACTGCACATGCTATTGCTGCACTTTCATCCTCTGCTGTGCTCCTTGTTCGCTCAGAAGTTAGGCTGTCCGATCAATGCTGCTAAGTCCACAAATGGGTTCCAGAGGTGCACTCCAAAAATGCACTATGGTGCAGAGCAACAGCTCTTGTTCGTGGCTGAACAGTTTGCTGCTGCGATATTTCAGCTTTTTGTTTTCAGATCTCCTTTTCCTTATAACCCCCCCCCCCCATTTCATTTCTTTTTATTCTAATCATATTTTCAACCTTAATTTCTTTCCAGGCATCTCAGTGAGTTTAAATTATCCCTTAGGCTAATTCCGACGAGCACAATCAGGAAGACCGACAGGTAAACATGTGGCGCAGACTTGAAAATACCACCTCAATTACCCCTTCAATAAAAAAAAAAAACACCTTGCCTCCTCAAAACACCTCAAATACACCACCTCAATTCGACCAAAAAGCCTTTCCCACCTTGTTTTGCTGTGATTCTCATTTACCGCTATGATACAGTGCTAGTTTTGTTAAAAAAAAATAACAGCAAAAGGGGCGCGTTCTGAAGGAGAAGTACACAGGACGCTAAAAACACAACTGAAATTTTCTTTTCTTAGTCAACTGCTGGCAGGGTGAACGCGTCCTTTCCGCTGGTTTTTTTTCACATAGTACCATGCACAAATTAGCCCAACAAGCTAAGCTTCTTCGCACTGCTATTTCTGCATTGCAAGTGCGTCTATAGCGTTGCAATTCCATTATGCAATCGATCACTTATACTCTATTTTCCACACAGTGTAACCTAGCCATCATTTATCTGTTAAAGGGTGTAACTCCTACCAAGAAAAGAAAAACAAAAAGGCAGCACATTTACCTGTCACAGTGAAGAATGCAGCAACTACAGACAAACACGAAGGAAAAGACAACATCGGCATTAATGCTATTCCCGCATCCCCATTTGTCGTGCTTTCTCAACTCCAGCCAAGGAACTAATCGACAAGATGCGTTGCGTTGGCTTTTATGACACATAGGCAACTAAGGCCATCATGTACCAAGTTGAGGGTAAAATAGTTCCTTTATATAAATAAATTAAGAGTTTGAAAAAAAAATCTACAATGGTGTTCTCTTCTAGGAAGAGGCTAGGATGAAATCGGATGTGTTTGTTATAGACACACAAAATATTTCTTCCCAATGTCCTCCAATTTCATGCACAATATTAAAATGTAGTTTATTGTCAACTGTTCACCGCATGCCTCACATGTAGGTTTTTCTTGTTTGAGAAGTATGAAGTTGTGTGTGAGATGTGTATGTCCACTGAAGACGCAACGTAGGGTTACCTCTAAAAAGCGCTCTCCATGACTGGATGACTTCCATTCTTAAATGATAGGCTTGAACAGGTGGTTTGTTATTTCCTTCACTATTCCATGAAGCCTGCCATTTAGCTCTGTACGAGTTTCACACAGTCTTTACGCGCATGTTGACTTGCTTTATTACAGTGTTATGGGCGCGTGCAGCACAATTGTCCACTTCCTCGTTCCCACCAATTCCCAAGTAGCTAGAGACCCAGCTGAATTTTATGAATTTATCAGCTCTTACAACAATGTGAATGACATCTTCATCCACAAGTTCACCTTCACGAGGTCACCTTTACTGGAAGCTTCATGCTCTGAAGGCATACCTACCGTATTTGCACAATTCTAATGCGCACTTTTTCCGAAAATAAGCGTTTAAAAATACATGCGCGTTACAATCAAACTCGAAACGCCAAAAAAAAAAAAAAAAATACAACTTCAAACCGATACCTGCATCAAAAACTGAAACGAAGCAGCTCAATGAGCGATAGCCAGCCGCAGTGCCATCGGTATCAGCAAGCCGTTTTGAGTCAGATCCATCCATGAGTGGATCCAGCGTTTCGATTGCCATTTTTCGCATACGTTCCGTTTCGCTGGTGTACCCAGAAGCTGCGTTGAATTCGTGCATTCACCCACAGCACAGTGACAAGATGGAAAGGCAACGACGCTTTCATAACGAGGCATCGTTTAAGCGGAAAGTAATCCTGTTACCAGAAAAGGAGGGGAACCGGGCAGCGTCCCGTGCATTAGATGTTCTGGAGACATGCGTTCGCGATGACCATTTGTGGTCGGTGGACAGTGAAAAAGAGCTGTCTTCCGACTCTGACGGCGAGTAGACTATGATGTTCCCATCTCGTGGTTGTGTTCGTGTGTTCCGATATGTGTTCTTGAGTTCGATTAAATCTTTTAGGCAACTTTCAGACGCTTGCTGACTGCGTTATTCAGTGTGCGCGGTAGAATCGGCACAAAGTTATTTCTGTGGTTTCCGGGCCTTAAATATTACTGCGTGTTACAGTCAGGGGTGCGTTAGAATCGTGCAAATACGGTAATCAAAAACTCATGACGTGCAAAATTATTCGAGAGAAGTAAACCACTATATGTTCTCTTACTGCTCTGCCCTTTCTCATTTTCCCATTCTTGCTTGGTAACACTCACAGTGATGCCCTCATCAATTGTTGTGGTAGCTGCCTTGGACATCTGTATAGTTAAACAACACTGAGCAAGCTGCAACTCGGCAATGGCAAGCTTAAGTACTGTCCGCTTTTTTTTTTTATTCTGCCTCATTCACCCCTTCTTTGGATTCCTTCTTTCTCACCACGGTCGAGCTGTCCGCTCACTACATATGACTGTTACCATGCCTTTCCGTACCAGCCCTTGCAACCCATACACAAACTAGCACAAAGTGTTGCAAGAGAGATGCGTGGAGGTGTTTGGCGGAGTCTCACGATCATGCGTTCCACCCGATGACGATGGCACCGTGGGCCGCGCACAAGAAGTGGTCACCTGATTGCGGAGATCAACTACGCGCTGTCTGCGGGAGCTACGTGTGACCGGTGGCGGAAGGTCTCCCGCGAGCAGTTCTCGCTGTAATGAGACAAGAGCGCAAGGCACCAGTCTAAGGTGGTGCAAATGGTGAAGTGGCGGCAAGGCTGTGCAGCTGCTGTGTCAATCGGGATGTAGGTGCTGTGCTCGTGCTGTGTAAGGTGCTGTGCTGGTCCTTGCTGCACACGTCTGCTTCTGACTAACGTGAATGCTATGGCGAACAAAACGGCAGTGCGTGCAAATGCCAGCCACTCTTGCAAAATTCTGCGTATTGTGGATGCTGGGATATGTAAAACTTCAGGACTACACAGATAAAGCCTGATATGGTCACAACTTGCTTTTGCTCGACTTAAGCGAGGGATTTTGTATATGTAGGCAGAGTGACGAATTTCCGTCAAGCAGGACCTTTGTTGTAAATGCACTGTGGTGACCTTGTGTTTGAAATTTTGCAATACTATGCTGAAAATATGAGCTCACTGGGAGGTTCTTCCATCTCCCAGGACTTGCAAGAAGTATTACAGAAGCCTC
The DNA here is from genome assembly GCF_055883805.1 of Amblyomma maculatum. Taxonomy (NCBI): domain Eukaryota; kingdom Metazoa; phylum Arthropoda; class Arachnida; order Ixodida; family Ixodidae; genus Amblyomma; species Amblyomma maculatum. The sequence continues at coordinate 362,334,738 of NC_139344.1, read as the reverse complement.
TATGCTACTTTGCCGCAGCAAGAAAAGAAAAAAAAAAAAGGACTTATTGCTATGCCTTGGTCAATAACATGCTTTCTTTTTTTTTTTAATCCTCCAAGTGCATTACTTGGCCCTGTCAAGGCAAAGGAAAGTCTTTTTTTATCCTGACTGCTGCTGCTGCTCTTGGTTCGCTATTACAGATGCTTATAGGATGGTACAGATTTATGCTTTGTTTTACCCAGTTTCCTTCGATTAATTCGAAGGCCTGACACTGTTGTATTACAGCTGCACACACCCTTCTCTCTTCTGGCAATGACAGCGACAGCTGTTCTGAATCATATTACATACCATATGCCAAGTCAAAATCTGAGGAGGACAGTTTTCCAGCGGATGACAAAATACATTTAGGTTGGTGCTATTTGCAAGCCTGACATGGTCATGCAATACAGAAATGGGCGCAACGTGATGGCGCCCGAACACGGCATACCCAGTGAAACTGCCATGTGCACACTAACGCAACTCTGCACCCCGATCAAAGTGCAGATAAACGTTTTATGCGAGCAGAAAGCGATAAAGCCGTGCTTCAAGGAATACCACATTGTATAAAATGCTGACCATTTTTTTCAGCTTTGGGAGCTGTTGTGCTTTAAATACTACCACTAAATTTTTTCTCCTTTATTTTAGTCATTCTGTTCGCTCAAAAACCCGAGAAAAAAAAATTGAAACTGGCTGAAAGTTCCCTTTTTTTAATTTGAGCCTTAAAAGGTTTAGTAGTCCTCTCTGTTCTACCCTCAACAAACAGAGGGTCAGCTATGTTTAGTCAGGTTAGTTAGAGCTCAACAAGCAACAACAAACATGGGTTCACCTATACTTGCTTACATGCACGCCAGACAACATGGGCTCACAACATGGGATACTTGCTCGGACTTATGCCCCTTGCATCGACCGTCGCGAATGCTCAGGCCCAAATAGCCCCAATTACTCTAACCAAACGGGAAGCCAATAAAGAGCTCTGGCCATAAGACACACCGTGTCCGAGGAGAGGTCAATGAGCGGCGTGACGCGGCCTTCCTCCTTTCCTTCAGCCTCCTTGTTGCCATTGGCCTCTGGACGGTCACCCAGCTGACCTCCACCCTCCTGCAGAGAAAAATCAGGGGCAAAATCTGCGCTCATCCTTCTTTGACACAGAGTCCAGGCAACAACGTTGCACAACAGCGAAAGGAAGCCAACATTGTGCAACAAGATGTGTACCATGAACGAACTTCACAGGTATCCACAAAGTTTACACTGTACCTTAACTTTTCCCTTTCAGACCTCCTTCTCCTTAATACGCTTTTTTTTTATGTTGGCAACCAGTGAGGAGTTTTTGTCAGCCCTACTCTGGCCACGGTGTGGCTCACAGTAAAATAAAATGAAATAACTAAGGGCTCTGAGATGTTAAAGAGCTGCAAAACATTTGACACATCTTGCATCAGGTTTCACAGGTAAGCACGATATTAAAGGGCAGCTGCATCACTTTTTAAAAAAAATGAGTTCGGAATACAGATATATAGTTTACGACCCCCTGAACACGAATACGACGTTAAATTTAGTCATAAGTGACCGCAAACTACTTTTTAATCAGAAAAACGTGCACCAACGCCGTGGAGCGTTTTGAAAGTGGCGCTCTTGCCTCTGATTGGTCAAGCGCGCCGTGACGTCAAGGACGGCAATGACAGCGGCGGTCCAAGCGATTGTACATGCACGCACGTGCTTTTCTGTGCATGCATGCTGCTGAACATGCAACGATCACGCTGCTCAGTGGAATATGATATTGAGCCGTACTTGTTCGAGCCAGCGGCGGCTTCGGAACAAGGTGACACTTGCGGCAGCGGCGACATGACGAGTGAGGAGACAGCTAGCAGCGGCGATATGACGAGCGAGGAGACAGCGCTAACCTTTTCCCGCATGGGAAATTCACACTGGTACGTACCGCTGTGCTGCACTGCTGTATGCGCCTGTGATTCGCTCTCAATTGAACATATCTGCGTTACTCGTGCCCTAAATCTCCTGCCAGACTCGAACGAAGCAGTGCCACGTCAATGCGCTTGATGTGCCGATTGTAAACAAATGAACTCATCCAGACAAGCCGTCGCCCCAGTTTTGTTGCGTGAATTTAGTCATTTATATGTCAGCAAGAGCAGCAAAAGTCATGCTCTCAGCTCCCGCAACCTTGAGTACGTATACATTTTATTCTGGCGGGATTTAGCAAATTAACGCGGGAGCGCGGTATCGACGAGAAGCCAGGCCGCTGCCTTGCTGCGCGCGTGTAATCCCATTTAGAACACCGGTAAAAATACCGAAACGCTAGGACAGCTATCGGCAGTCACGCGCTGCCATGTCACGAGTTTAGCGCACTTCATTTAGCTGCGCTTAACATCGCGACTTCGACCACAGACATCAAGCTGCCCCGATTTCTTTTCTTAATTGGGATAGTTGTTGAAATGAGTTTGACAGTGGGTAGCTCAAAAGAAAGATAGCACAGAAGGCAGGGGGACAGGACACACACTAGACTTGCGACTGAATTTTACTCCGGAAAAAACGAGTTTACACACATTTTTTTATCTTTATCCAAGTGCAACCAAGGAAGATAAAAAAAAATGCATAAACGCATCCTCTTCGGAGTAAAATTCAGTTGCAAGTCTAGCGTGTGTCCTTGTTCCACTGACTTCTGTGTGCGTCTTTCTGGTGCGCTAGCCACTATGTGTCAGACCCATTAAGTCAGTCTATGAATCCAATAAAGGATATTTAAACTGCATTTGCATTGCTCAGACTGTCTTTTATTTACAGGTGCTCATGCATGCACTGTGTCCCAATGGACACTGAAGAAGAATGTATGTGCTGCCAGGAGGTCCAACAAATAACCAAAAAACAGAAGCACCCACTGTGCATTGTAAGAACAAAGAAATTCAGGGATGTGTGCCTCAATACCACAGTCTTGGAAGTGGCACTTGCGCAAAGAGGCACCAAAGTAGCTGCAAAAGCTGACAAAGAAACTTTTAACCGGTAAGAGATGTTATCAGTTTTGCTAAAAGGTAAAACTGCTAGAAAGAAATGGGACAAGAGAGGAAGGCACAAAAAACAACACGGGCGCAAACTTTCAACTTGTTCTTTCCTCTTGTCTCATTTCTTTTCATTTGTGCAGTTCTACCTTTTATCTGCAATGAACCAACTAGCCCGCAGAAATGTTCACCAGTTTTGATGTTGAATAATGCAAATACACTTTTTATGTCCGCAGGCAAATGAGGTATGCAGCATACCGCCAATTCGTGTGGCTGACATGGAAGCGGATGGGCAAAGGCAGAAGAGTAATTCTGCCAAGCTGTGTGGTCAGTGCAATTAGGAAACGTTACGCATCAAAAAATGGACTATACACATGTTTTAGACATGTCTGAAAATGCCCTCAGGATAAGGACAGGAGACATGTATACTGGAGAATAAATATTTATTGCGAATGACAATTGTTTGATACTGCTACAGTGGATACAAGCCAAACACTAAGCTAGAAATACCCCTCAAAAGAGGCTTTTCAGCCAACGATACACAGTTGTTGACTGCGATGCCATGATGCTATCACCATTGGTTGGAAGGTGAAGTTGTATCTGACAATAGCATTTTAGTACACACATAAGTGGCGATTCAAACTGTTAGTGTAAGCTCTGCCTTTAATTAAAGACTACTTGCAAGCACCTGATCTCAAAGAGTCACAGTTGCCCCTGCTACCAACCTAGCTGAAAGCTCACATTCTGCCACATAAATGCTGTCGCCATTCTCAAGCTTCTCATTTCAAGAGGTCACATTTGTTGTTGCCCAATGGTGCATGTGGGTAAGTTGCTAGAGAACTCTCGCATACCATGTAGACAATCAGCATGAAGGAAAGCAATGCTTCACCAAGCCAGCAACAGACCAAGTGATATATGTGTAAAATCTTACCAAGCATGCAACTATATTTGTTACGTGGTGACACTAGGAGGCCCCAAGGTAAAAACTGACAGAAAGGGGGGGGGGGGGGGGGGGGGGGGGTAGTACTAAGAACACACAATTTATTACAAATTGCTGCAAACACAAGTCACAATATAAATAAGAAATACTGAATTAGTAGTAGCAAGCAAAGGAGACAAAGTGGATAAACAGCACATTGATTAGTGCATTAGGCATCGGTGAATATATTCATATAGCATTCTTTAACATGAGTCTGGAATGAATGTAAAGCACATGGTTCAATTTCGACAGGAAACGTGTTCCACAGTGCTATGCTGGCAAATCTAGTGGTAAATATGATGTAGTTTGTTCAAACCTTGAAAAGAAGACTGCAACAAGGCACCCAAAGGGTAAATGAACTCAAATATATACACATTTAGCTCGACAGCAAAAAAGTGGTTTGTGTGAATTTCATGTTTCCATGTGCAAGAGCAAAAGCACCGGAAGTGTGTTAAACCACCGCTCTGCAATATGTGCGGGTCCTGCCAGCAATTCGCCCAGTCAAGGCTCCCACGAATTCATCTCTGGATTCCGTCTTCCATGCTTCATACTGACATGGTGAGCAAATACCAGCCCCAAGCAGTAGGGATCACTCAATCTGTACAGCTCTCCAAATGGCACCAACAACCCTGGGACAATGCACAATGATACGCATGTATTCAACATACATGCAGAATCTGAAATCAAAGTGCTGGCTGTTCACACTACCAAATCTGTCAGACTAATAACATAGGTTCCTGTGATGATTCCTCAAGGTGTTCCAGGTGGTTCCCCGAAAGTGTCTTCTTGACGGCACCCAAACCCTTATCCATGGGGAAGAAGCAGGAAGAGAAAGAGCGAAATAAATACTCTTCTGCCTTAGAGCAGAGACTGCCAGTATGAGTCCCGCTAGCGATGTGTGTCATCCATTTTCTGGGCGTCTCCCGCGCCCTTCTCTCGGCATGGTGGTGACTTGGTTTAGCATTCTGAGGCTCAGCCCTTACAACCCTATAACAATTCTGGCAACAAGGCGAAAGTCTTTTTCTTGCATTGCATTACATTCATTACATTCTCTGCTACTATATCAACCTACGAAGTACTGGAGCTGTTTTATGGCAAAGAAGCAGCCTGGACTGAGTACCTGGATTGAGTGAAGCTGTTTTTTGATGCCAACTGCATTCCAGAGGAAAAAAAAGGGTGGGTGTTTCTGACGTACTGTGGCCCAACACATCACATGCTCTTTGCTATGGAGCTTGTTAACGCCCAAGATGCCCGATCAAGTGTCCAGTCTCCATAGATGACATGTTCACCATGCTGTCATGCTACCTCATTTCGAAATCTTCCATGGCGGTGTGCCGCTTCATGTTCAACAGTTGCTATAGCCAACCAAATGAATCTGCAAACAACTACACAGAATCACTGAGAAAGCTATCACCAAACTATAAGTGCAGCACTTTTTTTACTGACATGCTGTGGGATAGACTTCTTTGTGGCAATAATGATGCACCAAAGTAGCAGCACCTCCTTGAAGAACCAAACCTGATGTTCAAGTTAACAGTCAACTCCTTGTTGTGCTGGAGACTGAAGATTGACTGAGACATGTTGATGCTAACGCAGGGCATAGCCAAAGCTCACCAAGTTTACACTGTATATGAGCGCACATGAAACAGAAAGGTTGTGATTGCTGTGGAAAACCACACTAAGCAACAGTATGCCAGCATGCCAATCACGGTGCAACACATGCATTATGATAAGGTATTTAGCAGGAGTATGTCACTCTATGAAGCTACAGACACAAAGCAGAACATGTCAAGTAGGCAAAACAAGCAAAGGCAATGGAGCCAGTGCAAAGCCTTGAGAATGATGGGAACCTTTCTGCAACCAAACCGCAAGTCTACAAGCTGTGGCAAATGAACAGCGAGTAAACATTTTCATAATTGTGGCAGTTTACAAGTTCCAAGTGAGTCTCTATGAATGGAGCTGGACATAAGGCGGTGGGTATTTTCGAAATGAATGAAACTGCATTCCAAAAGCAATTTTTTAAGCTAAGTAAATCCATCGGACATAACACAGAAGAGTTATTGTGGAAGACTTACGCCTGTTAGGGGAAAGGTTACCATGCCAGTACTGTTTTGGTGAAGAAAAGCTACACTGCAATTGTTTGTAGCTCCAGACTACTATCCAGCCCTTCTCGGGAGATATTGGATCAACGCACTGCAGCTCGACCTAGAATGGAGCTGGACATAAGGCGGTGGGTATTTTCGAAATGAATGAAACCGCATTCCAAAAGCAATTTTTTAAGCTAAGTAAATCCATCGGACATAACACAGAAGAGTTATTGTGGAAGACTTACGCCTGTTAGGGGAAAGGTTACCATGCCAGTACCGTTTTGGTGAAGAAAAGCTACACTGCAATTGTTTGTAGCTCCAGACTACTATCCAGCCCTTCTCGGGAGAAATTGGATCAACGCACTGCAGCTCGACCTAGGTGATGCCAGAGTTGCTGGCTCACTTAAGAGCATTGGTGAGCTCCTCACTCAATGCAAAAACGCATGACATATAGTCATACATTGCTAGCCTTGTTAGTCATGGACATAACTCAGCCAGACCGAGACCGAGAAACTCTACACATTTCACTTGTTACTAGAAATCAGCATGAACATTAGCAAGTGCGTTTGCTGGAAGTCCCTTTATCAAATGGGGAAGCGGTGTACTCTTGTATGCTGTTTTCATTTGAACAAAATTCAAGAATTCAAGTAACAAAATTGTTGACATCAACCTCACCATAGTGGTTCAGTGGTTACGGTGCTCAACTGCTGAACACAAAGATGAGAGACCGAATTCCAGGCACGTCAGCAACTTTCAAGACGTCTTTGTATTCTGCAATGTCAGTGGATGTTAAAAAACACCAGGAAGTCAAAATTTCCCTACCCATCACCATGGCCTTTCTCATAGCCTGAGTTGCTTTAGAACATTGAACCCTATAACCAAACTACTGACATAACCAACCTAGGCCATGCTACGGCTTTCACATCTGGAAAAAACATGACACACTTGTAGCCATACTGTAAAACTTATTCCAAATCCTATGCAGTGACTGGAATGAACAGCATTTAAATGTTGATGTTGATGTTATGTTTGCCTCTTGTTCGCACAACTTTCAGGATGATGCACAGCCGACCAAACTATTACAACTGACTGAATCTTGTCTTCTTTTGCCGCACAGCCTCATCCTTTGACACCATAGGGTACTGGCTGCTTAGTGGTGGTGGTTCTTTCACACAGAGGACCGTCCTTGTGTGTGGTTTCTTCTCCACCTCAGCCATGACTACTTTCAACAGCCTCCTCACGTATCCTGCGAAAGTATTTCAGATGGCATTGATAATTCAGTAACAAATAGAGTACACTCAATCATACCATGGGTGGGCTGCTCCTTCACAGGACGAGCTGTTGCTTTGCCTGCTGTGGCCTTTGGGTACCTCAAGCTCCACCTCTCTCTGCCATCCTGTGTACATGCCTGGCTTCTTCCACTATTTTCATTGTAGTGGAGTGCTGCTAACTGGGTTCTGTAAGTCACATATGGTCAGTACAGTTATACACAATGTCATAATCCTTTTGTGCTATGCAGGGCAGTACAAAACAACCAAATATAAGAGACTGCCAATCTGCATGAGCTGACAACAGGTGACAAGCTTTTGTTTTCCAATGATTGCACGGGATTTTCAGCAATATGAGTAGGACTAGAGAAATGCATGAATAGTAGATTTAACAGCACTAGCTAGTAATGAGCATAATATCCTACAGACTAAGCAATGTAAACACAGCATGCAAAGTAACAGTGCTTACCAAAAGAGGGGAACCGATGATACCAAAAGGAGCATAGGTGATTTTTTTTGTGCATGCACTGGTCACATAGTAAAACTAAGAAACCATGCTGTTGCGAAATACGGCTAGACTCTGTCAAGGTTAAAAATGGGTTTTTTATTTGGATTATGTGACTCAAATGAAGTAAAGGCTCCAGGCCATTGAAAGTTACAGACTGGCTCCCAAAGTGGCTGCTCTGTACCACTGCATAAGGAAGAATTCTTATTTTTCACCAAACCTGCAGCCCTTACTTTGCAACAATACAAGTCCAGCTCTTGATTTTGTTTAAAGTTGCACCTAAAGCAGGAAGGCCTGCAAAAAGAGGCTGTGGCCTAGCATCCACTTCCCATACACTTCATGAAACATGTGGTGCCATGGCAGCAAAAATGATGAACTTGGCACATGCAAATGCAAAAAAGCAATGGTGATATGGTTGCTTGCTTGGTTATCAAGTATTTAATCACTGTGCATATGCAGCAGAATGAGAGAAGAGTAGAATGGATATGAGGTGTTCTATCTGTAGCCATTTCATCCACCCTTGCTTTACACATAGAATGAAATAAAAAAAATTAAACAGCACTGCAGAATCTGCATTGGAGTAATGCGAAAGCAGGGATGCTGCTGTTGGTTGCTCCTGGTTGCTTAATTCACTTCTTGTTCACCCATTTTACTCTTTGGTACTTTCAAATTGTGCACCAATCCCTCCCTATGCCCTTTTTCGGCTCTACTTCTGGTTGCGTGACGTCACAACCTCTACGTCATAATAATTCACTTCTTGTTTACCCATTTTAGTTTTGGTATTTTCAAATAGCACGCCAATCCCTTCCTATGCCCTTTTCTGGCTCGACTTCAGGTTGCGTGACGTCATATCCTTGACGTCACCTTAATTGACTGGTTTAATTAAGGATTTAGTATTTAATACATCTTGACATCACCTTAATTGACTGACCTAATCTTTCATTTCTTTCTTTGCCTTTGACGAGGGTATCAGAAATACAGGACCCACTGACGCGCGGCACTGCATGTGGGTCGGTCTGCGCAAGGAGTGTACAGCGCAACGACGCGTTCCGTCAGTTGTGGTTACACGCCAGTAAGCAACTGATCACAGCTGAGGTTGTGTATCGGTATATGTTTGCATCCTACAGCGAACCTGTGCGATGGAGAGTTGTGGATGCCATTTTCTTGATTTAGCATAAAACACGCATATATTTTCACTGATTGAATGGGGTGCTAAGGCAAGGTTACAGCGTAAGTACCCTAAATTTTGGTTAGCTGAATTAGTTATATGGCGAACTTGTTGCGACCAGGTTAAATTGTTGCTCAAGTGGATGCCGAGTTTAATAACTATTTTAGTATTTGATACATTCAAATGTGGTGTCAAGCCATTGGCTAATGAGACCATTTTTGCCTTTACTTTTACGTTTTTCCTCTAATTATTTACCTAGTTATCTTATTGGCCTAATTATTTTTTCAGACACAACATTACGTCACCCTCTATCAATTGACACCACTCATTAAACTCTACCACTTCTCAATTACTCACAACTGCGGCGGACACGATTTTGCGGACGCGGTCTGCGAACAGAAATCTGTGAACATAGCGAAGTAATGTATTCGCATTAATAATGTTTTCTTAATTTCCTACGTGTGGGATACAGAAAGCAGCATGCTTACCTTGCCTTCATGCCCAAGTAAGAGTACTGGCAGAACTTTGGAGCAAAGTGGAGCAGCAGCCCATGAAACGTTTCAAGCCCATACGTCTGGTGACTTGTTGACAGCTTAGGCATGTCTGCTAGCAAGTATCTGGAGGTTGCAATAGCTTTCAGTGTTATGAATGCCTTGGATTCTGAAAAGGATGCCCAGAAACATGTTTAAAAGAACAGAAGGTACGAGTTATAGCAAAGACATAAAAAACAAGAGTTGCAGAAAAAAAGAAATTTTGCTAGTGTGGCTTCCCATAGCAAATCTGTTCACTGAAATTGAGCTTGATCAGGACAAACATGACAATGACTGAAAAGCATGTTAAATTTTGTGACAAATGTCATTTACTGTTCACACCGTCTGTTTTGCTTCTACAGTGAGTTACTGGTTAAACCTTTTCATTGAAGTGCTCATATTGTGCTGCATCATGCATGAGCAATATTACTCATGCAAAGCAAAAACAAGTTTGCTTTTAACAATGCCTATTCAGGAAGCACATTGAGCTTATACTGATGAAGACCCAGACAAAACTGGTTGAAACAACCACCACTGATTCACTGAGCATTACGACAGAAATTTTTCTTAACTTGTGCAAACCACAAGACATGCTAGATGACTGTGAGCAGAGCCTCTTCAGCGGTGTCCCCATTAGTAAACTGCATATTACAACAGCAATAAACACTGCCTACTGTTGGCTTCTGCATAAAATATAAGGAGAGCTCTAGTAATCACTGCTTGCTGAGACAGCTGCAAGTCTATTGTTGCCTTTATTGTGATCGCCGCAAGCTTGTTTTAGAAATGAAACATTGAGGCCTGATAAAAAATCAATACAATAAAGCTGCATCAGCCCTTAGACTGCCTGTTTACTGCTCACTGAATGCACTGAAGCCTTTTCAAGATAACTACCAATTTACAGCACTATTCCAGTAAATACTGCTTTGAATCGGCACATATGTGTGTGTCTAGGACCCTGCATGTCAGCTGTGCAAGGCATATGGCTCGTGGACTGAGAGGCAAACATGAACGTGACAAAGACAACATAACAAAGAAAATGTGAAAAGACGTATTCTATGTTCATGTACTGCAAAATTACACTTCACAAATAAGTATTCAGCCAGTATGTGGGGCCTCATAAAGTTAAAATACTGCCTACACTCCTAAGCTTTTAGGACATAAAAAGCATATACTGAAAGTACTGCCCGCTCTCTTTTCATCTACCAAATTGCATTAGCACTAAAATCTCAGGTATGATGCTTTGGTCCCAAGTGACTCAGGCTATAAGAGATGACATAGTGAAGGGCTTGTGAAATTTCGTCCACACAGGGTTCTTTAACATGCACTGAGATCGTACAGCACATAGGCATCTTGCTCTTTAACTTCAACGAAAAGTGGCCACAACAGCCAGGATTTGATCCTGCTTCCTTGGGTTCAGAAGTCAAGCACCATAACCACTAAGACCCCGCAGCATGCACCTCATGTATGAGATGTATTACTATAAATGGTTGGTTGGCGCAATGTGCATGTGAAAAAATGATGAAAAATTAAAAAAATATTCTGATGTTGCACTGCTTATGTGTGCAGTACAATGGCAACAATAACTCGAATATCTGCCAGTTAAAGTACCACATACCTTCCTTGAGCCATTGCCGGGGTTCAATTTCTCCATGCAGGCATACAGGGAAGAGGGCACAGTCGTGGACATGAACGTCTCGACAGTGATTTAGCAGTGATGTCCACTTGGGCACAATCATCTCCTTGCATCCATGGCTTGACACCGCTGCCCAATACAGGTGGTTTTCAACTGCTTTAGCCCAAAGCCCAAGCTCCTTGCAGCCACTCTGCTTTACAGCAGCAGCTATCTTCTTTGTCACACCTGGAAGCATATTTTACAATAAAGGTGAATACAGAGTCATCAAAATACAACATGTAAGTTGGTACTATGATCAAGAAATCTGCTTTGCAGTACCTTTTGCCACATGCCAGACATCAAACTCGTGGGTTATGCTTGGCTTGTCCCTTTTCAGAAATGCCTTTACTTGGGTGTGTCGGTCCGTCACCAATACTTCAATGGACAATCCATGCTCCTCCACAAATGTGAGGCCACGTTTCAGCCCCTCCAGCTCCATATGGCAGCTGCCACCAACCTCATTGGACTGCAATATTTAGAATTCAAAAGTTCAAATTAACATGAAACTAGACCAAGCAGCAAGCATCCAAGGTGCAACCTCAGTAGTTCTTGCTACTGTAAAACTGTTCATAAAATATTAGTAGGTAGTACCAAGTTTTCAGACCATGAAGGATGTTTAGAACAAACCTGGACAAGTTCGAAATGCAGGACCTTGTTCTTTTCTAAATCGAGCAAAGTGTATGTTCCAAACTTTGCGCTATAACCGGGTGAATCGGCCCGCCCATCTCCGGCAAGCTTCACTTCCCTGCCCGAGGCATCCTCCAAGAGCTGTTTTTGCTCTTCTTTCCAAACCTGTAGAAAATTTCACATCACTAAGCATCTCACCTGCAATAAATGGCTGAATGAAAAACTAAATTCAGAAAGCTTACTGTGTCAATGGCAGGCCAGAGGTAATCATGCTGAAGCTTGAAGAATGTTCTTGGCCTAATCACTTGTATTCCAATTGAAGCCAGCATTCTCAATGTAGCTGTGGGGTTGTTACCAGCAAATAAAACAGCTGCACTAAGCTGCACATTTAGGACAGGCTGCTGGTTGATGACTTCTTGATTGCTCCAGTAATATGTATGGCCTGCTGGGCATTCTGCGTACACCTCCAGCAATGTGCCTGTGCATTTTAAAGTGCAACTGCATGTTGCAAGGCAGGTGTGGCAGGTGTGAAACAGTACTTTTAGCTTCTTCACCTCAACTAAGCAGACTATGCTTTCTTCGGGTTCAGTGGGAGCATCTAAAACATTAGCTCGGTCGTCATGGCTGAAACAAGTAGCACAAATTTTGTGATGAACAGAAAAATAAAGACATGAAACACTCACTGTATAAATTAATTTGTCTTGTGCAATGTCACCAGATATCACAAACACCCAAGTATGATGCGGCAAGCACAGTGTCATAACACATACCTGAACTCTGTTGAAGGACTGTAGTCTTCATCTTGGTCATCAACCTCATTTTCACTGAAGCTGTCCACAGTGTCCTCCTCAAAATCAACCGGGGCCACCTTGACCTGTGCAGTGGTAGCCAACATGCTGCTCCCAACCTGGATACCTGGAACAAGCATTTTGTATGTGGTCTGCACTCAGAGCAACTTCAAAACCTGAAAAAGTGTTTCCTTTTCATTCGGATACACAACAGCCACAATGCACTCACACTCTTTCTCTGCTTAACCTATGTAATACACGTTAATGGGAATCGTGAGTGCATCTGGGTTACTAGAAACCACACTTCACCTTGGATGTGTGTGTGTGTGTGTGGGGGGGGGGGGGGGGGTGAACAATAATTTGTTGCGAAACCAGAGAAACATACCAATAGAAGTCATCCGAGGTCTTGTCTGCAGGCTCTTCGACAGCATAGTTGTATCTTTTTCGGTCTGTGAACCTTGACAAGCTGTTGCTGGACGCACCACCACTTGACAGCATTTATCTACTGACTCAAAGCAGTTGATATATGCTTGCTCAGCTGCTATGATATGTGGATGTGGCATATCCAGATGCGGCAGGTGCAAATGAGGCTGATGTGAATTTGCGATATCCGAAGGCGGCATATCTGAGGGTGGCTCTCTTGAAGGCTGCTCACTCGAAGGCAGCTCATTTGAAGGCGGCTCACTTGAAGACGGCAGTGCCAAGTCCGACGAAGTTTGTGAGCCTGCTGGGCATTCCGAATTTCCCAGGAGCTCTCCAAGAACCTGAAAATAAAAAAAATGGCCATAAGATATAAACATGACATAAGAAACTTAATTTAACAAAGCAGAGGCGAGTTTAGGATGTGCGTTCTCCTTTATGACATAGGTTTCTGACTTCCATTTAAAAAAGTTCATGCTTGGCATGTGCAAGCAGAATCGGATCGCCAAGTGCAAAACGTATAGAGGTCCAAAACTGCTCGTTTTTCTGAACAAAACTTTTCATGAGCAAATAAGGGCTGCCTTTCCGTTCATCGATTCAGCAGTGTGATGACTCTTTCCGAATCGCACCGATAGCCTAATCATGGTTAGCCAATATGCTCACACACTGCAGCGTTGTGGCCATTGGCTGAGCACACCTGCTGCAATCGTTTAGAAATTAAGTTCACTGTGCCAAAATTTCGACAGCTCTTGCCCAATATTTTTACTGTGACACCTTACTGTATTTCTGTATTGTCTCATGGTTGTCCTTTTGTGCTGTGTCACATTTTATCTGATGCTTGCATTTGCACATAGCGAGTGACCTCATGCACTTACAGTTATATACCGCTGCTTTTTTTTTTTTTTTACTTCTCTATCCACCCTGCCAAGATCATGGAAACAAGAACGCAGTATAATAAATAAATAAACAAATTAGAACATAAGCGTGCCAGCCGCCAATGCACTTTCATGAATTAGGCAGGCTGGCTGGCTGTCGCGCGACTGACATATTTGAAGCACATAATGGTTTTCACAACAAATTCTTGCGCTCAAGCGCTGTAGCGTGCATATGGAACAAAAAAGCCACGAACGCCGAGTCTCCCATATAGTATATGCACTAGCCTTCATTCTAATCATCCCGGAGCACACCGTCAATTCCTCTCCAGCGCATATAGGCGCGCTCCCGTCTGTACGCCGAGCATGCCACCAAATGCACCGTGAGGCGAAGGAGTGTCGGGCAGGTGAAGGCGCAGGTAAAAAAAAAATGATGCATGTAGTTAGCCCCGTGACAGCCAACTCAATTTCAAAAGAAAAGTAAAACATTAGTGCACTGAAATCCGGCGAGCCTGGCGGCCGAGCAAGCCAGTGGAGCGGGCCTTGCACGGGAAATACGAGTCACTACAAGCCCCGATTGCACAAACAAAAAGGAGCTAACGCAGCTAACGCCCTAAGTGCCGTCGACGACTAGAGAGAGAAAAAGAATACAGGATCACCTTGAGAGAGATATATAACGCGCCCGTCCGACGCGCGCGGCTAGCGCGGTCTTTCGCTGGGTGCGGCGTTGGGGTTCCTGGCTATGCATGAGCGCGTGAAGAAGGTATGACACTCCTTACATCCCACTAATTACCCACTCCCTCCTCTTAAAAAAAAAAAAAAGCCCTGCTCTGTGACATTACTTCTCAGTTTTCCAGCCGCGTCAGCGGGCGCCAATGCTGAATTGTTTTACTTTCACCTGTGCCTTCGTCTGCCCGGCCACCCATCTGCCCCACAGAACAAAAACGTAAACAGAACAGAAGAGCAATATGATGTATTGGACCTCTTACCTCGAGTTTTCTTCTTTTTGCGAAAGCAGCTCTTGGCGGCGGAGAGGTGCTCTTGTGCGCGAAGACAGAAGGCACAGCACCGGTTTTCAATCGCGCAGATTTTATCGGTATCCCAAAAGATCGCATCAAAGACAAGCTTTGGTGATAGTCACTGTCGCGAAAATGATCTGAGCAGATCACCGACGATTTCGTAGGCTTGAAATTCTTCCTCTTGACAGTGGCAACCCACTGCGCCGATAGCCTGCGCTCCTTAGGAAATTTATGAAACGCGACATCCTCTCGGCCGCCAGTGTTCGTGCAGCCATAGGCTGCGCAGTACCACGGCATGGTCGTTCTTTTCGTGAAGAACGGTGCAAGATGCACTGAAAAAGCTTGCGGCAACGTTCGCAAAGGAGAAAACAAGCGCGAGACAAGAAAAAGGTTGCACTGCGTAGCCTGCAAGCGACAGGCGATGCACGGCCTGCTCGGGCAATAGAAGCGGAAGAGAGGTAGATGCCGTCCTTGACGTCACTACCGCCTGTCGTACTCCTGTCGTCTGCTACTGACATCCCCCCCTCCCGCGCTGTGCACTGCGGAGAAGCCTGAACGCGGAGAAGCCTTCACTGCGGAGAAGCCTGAACTTTAATCGATGATTACGTCACTATTTCAAAAGCTAAAGCCAAAATATTTCGTATACTTAACATACAAACCCTGCAGATTCGACCCTCTGAAGCGCATCAAATTCTAAAACCGGTGCAGCTTCCCTTTAAGGGGGGACCCTGGTCTTAAGACAATATTTTTTATTTACTGGTAGATTTTGATGAAAGTTGCACCTTGTATGCAGCTTTTCGTGCTGATTTCAAATATGTACATTAACTTTATGTAAGCCATTTAGTTCTGAAGATATTGAGCACTTTATGTTCTTTGTTTGGAGGTGAGCTGTCAGTAAAACTACAGGAGTTATAATAAAAACTGACATATCAAATCAATTTAGAACACACAGAGAATGCAAAAATCAAGATTGAATGTCCTGGTTCCATTTTAACCAAAGTTACAGCTTGTCAAAGTTCAGAGACCAAAATGCCACCTTGACACTCCAGAAAAAATGAAATTTTTAAAAACTTTCCTCATTAAATACCACAAATTCATTTATATTTTTGCACTGCACATGAGTTTACCTTTCTGGTGCAAAAGGAATTATAGCAATATCATAAGTAGAACCAGAGATATTGCACCTCCAAACATGTACTGACCTCAATATTTTGATTTTGAGAAATTGAGGAAAAATGTGTAGATAAGTTTTTGAAGCACCAAAGCTAACAGCAACTCATTAAAGTGGGTTCTGACTAGCTTCTGATGTCAATGCATCATTTACCATCGATATAATTCGCCCTCAAAGAATGAAACTACCGGCGAACGGAACGCATGGTCCGGAGGCCGCCACCAAGACGAGTGCGTTTGCATCGTGACCTCCGCAAAAGTTGGTGCCAAGTTCTGGCGCGCGATCGCCATTCTCACGTTCATGCAGTAAACGCTGTCGGCCTCCAACTAGTGATAAGCGACCGTTGCTCGTCTTGCACAGCGTAGCATTCAGAAGAAAGTTTATTTCGACAAGATTTGGGATTCCGCGCAATCTTCTCTAAGTTCCGCGTGTCGCGGGACGCTGCTTCGTGACTGCTGCTGCGGCTGGTCGCGGCACTGCCTCACAGGGCGATCTATCCCGGCGTTGAAAGCTACACTTGCTCTTCTGCACCCTCACGGTTCCGTACGTGGCAGATCGTGCCACTCCTCGCTATCGCACTGAGCACGACCGGCTATGCTACACCGTTATCAGGCCATCGCGGACTCGACGCTTCGGCGCTTCGTCAATGATTGCAGATAACAAGATGCGGCGATGCAGCGTCGCCGGCGCGTTTATCTCCTCTCGCTACTTTTTTTTAGGCTAATGACGAAGCGTGAATCTCGATATTGCGCATTTCGCGTTGTGGTTACGATGAAGGAACGGCGCTAGGCCGACTAGGCCTAAAGGAGAGACCTTTTCAAAATGGCGCTGGACCGCGAGCAGTCGACGCCGCCAGCCAACCAAAGCTCGCCTTTTGCTCACGTGCGGTGGGAGTCCAATAACAGGGCGTGTTTCACGCAATTTTGTTCCTTTGTTTTCCTCTTCGGTGGGCTTGTTCATGGTCATCAACCAGGATATAGGAATGGCCTGAATTGCGATCTTTCGAACAACACCAAGATTATGTTCGCGGATCGCATATTTCTCGAACTGCGGGAGACCGAAATTCGGCGCGATTTGACCTCAGTTTAAAGGGCCACACGTGCAGATTCTCGTCTTTGGAACGCTGTAACACGCAAATTAGGCGATATTTTTCAACGAAACTTCGGAGATAGCTACGGAAATGTCTCAGAATCGCGAAAACGAGAAGATTGAAAATTCGATACTCTGACCGATTTTTGGCTGCAAAGACCCGGGTCCCCCCTTAACCAGCGATACCAGTGCACTGTGGAGGAAGTTGAAGGAAGCCAGTTGCTTATCTCATAACTCTCGACAGTCCAATGTACTAGCTGTCAAGTAAATACTTCTTATCCTATTAAACAGCAAAATGCAGCATGAGAATTCTCTCTCCACACTTGAAGCATGTTATAAATGCACATGTAAGCTGTCTGAAGTGGTAAGGCTAGTGCGCAAAGTCACACACTTCATATTTACAGAAAGCAGCAGGTCAAGTGAAGTACGGTCAGGCCTCACAGCCTGATGATGCTGAAAACATTTTTTCACCATTTTAATGACTAACACAGCAAATTTTTTAATAATGTCTCAGTTCTCCAGACTCTCTGATCCGTGTCTCCTCATATGTACAGCTGCACAAATCAAGATATCTCGGATGGGAAGCCAGCACTAATAATAAGAATCGGTTGTGAATCAAACCTAATATTTTCGTACGTCGGTGCAGTTGGTGCAAATGGAAGCCAAATACTTTTCTGCGAAACCCAGCTACGAAAAGAAATGCAGGCAGAGCAAAAAAAATCGTGTTTGCAATTGCAATCAGCATAATGTCATCACGGTGATGGAGATCCAGGAAGAAGGCGGGCAGTGAAAGGCTTCCAAAGGAAAAAAGAAAGGAACTTGGAGGCTGGAATAAAAACAAGCATGCTCAACAATAGTCAAAGAACAGAATGCCTGCCACTCTTGGCCTACACTCAATTTAAAGCTGGTATTCCGCATTCGAGGTAAGGGCATCGAAAGCAACTACAACAGCCTTGAAAAATATGGAAGCAGCTCCAATGATACGACATGAACGAGTCACACCTTGCATCACAAACAAAAGTACAAGGGGTTTCCAACGTTACAGTCCCTTCGCAAAGAAGTTGGATGCTTTACTGAAAAGGAAGGAGAGCACAAATAAATGACTGGCAATGTAAAATGAACACAGAGTGTAAAGCCAAAGCGTCCGTTAGTAAACACAATGCAGATTTACACAGGCAAGGTAGCGTTGTGTCTGGCATCACTGGGATGCAGCCAATTCAACAACAATTACTTCAGAGTCCAGTTAATTTAGTAGACGGAGAACCTTGGGACGAGCCAAAATAGTGGTGCCGGAGGTTTCAGTGAATGGTCCTCCAAACAAGACTTGGTCTCTAGCACATTTTTTTTCTATCTGTATTTGGGTAAACTGCCAGGCTTCTCCTGTGAAGAGTAGATAGGCAGTGATGTCAAAATTGCCTTCGGCAACCTTGGGCAGCGTGTGTGTGGTGGAAGCCTCCCTTCCATGGGCAAGTCTAAACGGCATCACTTTGGTGGTCTTACGCACTGACGTGTTGCAGGAAATCACAATTTCAAGAGGGTGGAGACCCCTCGTATCTTGCGTTTCGCACTGACATGAGGTATCTGCAGATATCTACTTGCAGAAGGGGCGACATAAGCGGTCACTCATCGGGAAGGCAAGACATGGGGGAACTGCTGGCGAAACACGAGAAGGCTCACAAAGTGAGCACAAGGCCAGCAACCTGTGCAGCAACACAGAAAGAAGCGCCAGTTGTGGAATGACGTCCCCAAACACTGCATTTTCACAAGACCTAGCTCGCAGAGCTCTTTGTATAATGGTTGCGAAGTAGTACTTCAAACCCAGCAAACTGGGACCGTTAACTGCGATGGGAGCTAGTTGCCAAGCAACACTATCATGTGACACTGCTCGGCCAAATGTTAACAGAATAGTCATCCCTGAACACAATAGGGGAACTAATTACGCAAAATAAATAAATAATCGGTAACACAGCATCATCATAACATCACACCTGTGTCGCTGGGGTGGTTGCCGCGTGTCGCGAACCTTGCCAGGCTTGAAAGGCCACCTAAGAGCACAAGAAAAACAGGGTAAACTTTTACATACAAAATACACAACAAGAGGTAACAAGGTACGGAAAAAATACAACAGAGCGATGACATTAGCCGGAGCTAAAACCATCAGTTAGCGGAAAGTGCCTCTATAGCGAGACCCAGCTCTCCTGGCCGGTTAGTTCTCTGTGCGATCCAAAATAATTACAAGCTGCTTTATATGGTCTAGTGGATTTCCAGCTCCTAATCAGAATGTATAAACAGTAAAATTCCTGCTCGAACTGAATTCGGGCGTGGTTTTGCATGGCTATAAAGCTGCACCTGAAATTGCCTGAAGACAAAAAAAGAAATGAGGCTGTCACTGTATAATTGCAGTCAATCAGCGTGCATAGCCAGAACTATCAGGGGGAATAAAATATGGCCTATATTTTAAAAATAGAAAGTACCCATGGCAAAAAGAAGTTGCCACACACTTCATGCAAGCTCTACAGCAGCAACAGTGCACTTCCAGTCCCGAACTAATTCGCCAGTTCATGTGATGCCAGAGTTCCAGAGCCCCGCCCACTAGGCCTCCACCTCTGACCAAGAGCTCTCCCTCCCACCACAAAGCAGCCACAGCCCTTCCACCCCAGACTCTACACAGTGTCACCAAAGTCCCAAAATCTATCACCCCGCCGGGCACCAAGAGAAGAGACAACCCTGCATTTATTAATGCGACTGTGTTAAAGTCCCCGTTCTCTGAAAAACCTGCTATCGGCATTATGAGAAAAAAAAATTGCAGTCGATTTCAATAATCAACCAAATGCGAAGTAGGTGCGTAGCACCGCTTACGCTGCAGTATCAGACGGCCTGGCTTCATCCATAGCGACGTCAATTAAAAGCGTGGCATAACACGTCCTAAGCTCTCTTCACACCATCTGCAGTGGCTCTTATCACCGAATAGCCCGGTGAGCGGCTTGGAGCCGAGCAGTGACTGATGCTAGGTAGAGAGTCAAAATTCAGAATGCGCGTGCGACACGCGTTTACTCAGTTCAAAGTAACATGCGCTTGTACAGCATTGCCCGGTGACGGCCGCAACTATGATGCGTGCCACTCTCTCATTGGCTGCAACTGTAACTGCATTGGCTGCACTTTCTCATTAGCTAAGAAGCATGATGCGGCACAACACCACCTTGGATCGCGCTGTCGCTACCACCTCCTTCGCGCCTCAAGCTTATGGACAGAGAGAGAGTAGGCGTCATTCTGCCATCAGCAAAATCTGTGATTGAGGCCAGAAGCGAATCACGGGCATGCCTCTGGTAGGTGCTAGTTGGAAGGTGACATGACCATGCGCTGACTGGTCGTTAGGTCATGGGACATCACAAGGCCACACGGCATGGCCGATCTGATAGTCACTACCCACTCCAGCTTCGCCCTCAAGGTGAGAGGGTGAGATCGAATCCATTCTTTCAGGAACATTGGATCCCGAGTTACACGCACTTCCCCTAGGCCGTGCAGGTACAGTCGAACCTCGATATACCTAACACGGATATATCGAATTATTAATTATATCGAACACTTTCTATACCACGCGGAAAATCGCATGCATTTTTAATTTTTTATTTCGAACGGCGTCGGTTGCCAAATGGATAAATCGAACTCCGCCACCCCAAACCATGTGCACTCTGTTGACAGAAGGCGAGCTTTCCCTCAACGCCCTCGAAGATAGCGGAGGCGCGATGGGCGTTCCCGACTGCTGCGCACGATCGCTGCATACATCGGTCGCGCCGAGGGCGCCATTTGAACGTAGCGGCGTATGCACGCGGCGGCTTGGCCGGGCTAGGGTGGCTAGCCTGATTTAGTTTGTCAACGACTAA
This sequence comes from Amblyomma maculatum, assembly GCF_055883805.1. NCBI lineage: Eukaryota > Metazoa > Arthropoda > Arachnida > Ixodida > Ixodidae > Amblyomma > Amblyomma maculatum. The sequence goes on along the minus strand of NC_139344.1, from coordinate 362,313,639 downwards.
CCGCGTCTCGGCGCCGCCACTTGTGCTGCGCCAGTCGTTATCGTGTGTGGCCTAGGCAGCCTAGGTGGCCTAGGCCTGTCACGGCGTGGTCGGTGTTGTGATGGCTGCAAACACGAAGAAGCGGACGACCCTGACATTTGCTGCGAAATTGGAAGTGATCCGCCGCGTTGAAAATGGTGAAAAAAAGTCAAGCGTCGCCGAAGCTTTCAGCATACCGAGGAGCACTTTGAGCACTCTGCTGAAAAACAAGAGTGACATAAAGGCCAAGGCGGAACAAAACCAGCACTCAGGCGCGCGGCGGGTGCGCAAAGCTGCCTTTGAAGACATTGAGAAGGCGCTGCACAAATGGTTCATCGACGCAAGGGCCCGGAATATTCCTGTATCGGGACCGATGATACAACAGAAGGCCAAGAACTTTGCATTCATTCTCGGTGCCGAGAACTTCAATGCCAGCAGCGGTTGGCTGCAACGTTTTAAGGCCCGCTTTAACATTGTCGGGAAGACAGTCTCGAGGAAAGTGAGGACGCCAATGAAGGCGAGATCAAGAAGTGGCTTGAAGAAGAGTGGCCTAAGATTCTCGTCAAGTATGAGCCCAATCAGATATTCAATACTGACGAGACGGGCCTGTTCTGGCAAATGCTTCCGCGACAAACGCTCGACACGCGCGGAGACAAGTGCCACGGCGGCAAGCAAGGCAAGGCTCGTATTACAGTTCTGTTGGCTGCGAATATGGACGGCAGCACGAAGCTGCGGCCACTTGTCATAGGCAAGTTCAAAACCCCGAGATGCATGCGCAACTGCCCCAGTGTTCCGGTGACATACGCATGGAACAAGAAATCGTGGATGACTCGGGAGATATTCCAAAAATGGTTGAAGGCATGGGACTCGGAGCTGGCGCGTCAAGGCCGGACGGTTTGCCTCATCGTTGACAATTGCACAGCACACCACACTGATGTCCAGCTGAGCAACATTGAAATTAAGTTTTTGCCGCTGAACACGACGTCGAAGCTGCAACCATTGGACCAGGGCATTATTCGCGCTTTCAAATCCATTTATAAACGTCGGCTGATCGACATTTTGCTTCTCAAGCTGCGGATGGGCCAAGAGCTAAAGATAGACCTTTTGGGTGCCATTCAAATGCTGAAAGCCTCGTGGGACAGCGTCAAGCAGTCGACAGTAGTTCACTGCTTTCGACATGCGGGTTTTGTAAGCCGCATTGAAGAAGCTTCCGAGCAAGCAACTGAAGAATCAGCGTTGGACGACGGCACAGAGGAAGAATGCCAGCTCGAAGAAACCTGGAGCCAGTTGGAGCGCTTTGTCGGTGCTGAGCCACACAGCATGTGCATTGATGACTTCGTTGGCAGTGATGACAGCACCGAAACAGTGGCGGAGTTGACAGATGTAGAGATTGCGGCGGAAGTTACTGCTGAGGGCCAAACGAAGACGATGCCGAGGTTGATCCCGTAAGCGCTGCCCCGCTCCCAACTGCAACTGAGGCTGTAGCTGCTTTGGACCTTGTGCGCCGCTACTGCGGCACAATAGAAGGCGCTGGACTATCACTTGTGGACCGTTTAGACTATGTTGAGGACGCCGTGGTTAAGCACGTGGTTGCCAATTTGAAGCAAGCTACGCTGCTACAGTACTTTAAGCCAAAGGAATAAATACTTTGTTTGAAACTTCAAGTGAGTATTTATTGCGCCACTGTGCCACGATTGGTTCATTGATTGATTTGTACTAGTTTTTGACGCGTGTTCTACGCGATTTTGTATATCGAATTCCGGCTATATCGAACTATTTTGCAATCACCGCGCTGTTCGATATATCGAGGTTCGACTGTACTATGTTCGTAAGGCTTAGTTAAAGAAGGGTTTTATATCTATAGTGGGTTCTCTTTTGTATAATGTAGTCACTTACAAATTAATACTAGTGAGTATGTGTTGGTTAACTGAGCACAAATCAAAGCATCATTGATTAACTAAGTAGCAAGGTGAACAGAAGCAGATGAGGATCTGCAAGACCAACAAATTGATGCCATTAACGCTGTCACATCATACCCTTAGAGGCAAAGCTTACGTGTACCCTCACTCCCCCTGTCAATTTTTCTACTTGCATTAGTGCCTTCTCCTTGGGCGCCATTCACTCACCTGGAAAGCCTGCGAAATGGTGAGAGCAGCTGCCTGGGCCACCCGGCGTTTGGCACAGAGGAAAGCATGACACTCCATCACCTCGTTGCTGTGTGTGCCGATAAATGCTACGACCCGGTCGAAGCTGGCATCCGCAGAGCAGAACGAGATCCTGCAAGTGTGTCCAGAGGTCGTGCGTCATGAGTGCACTCTGTTTCAGCAGGACTGGTAAAAGAATGAACACTGCTCCCTTCTCCTGCCCCTCCCCTTACATTTCTACCCCAATTCGCCTTTTGAGCGAGTTCTATGCACATGCGCGAAGTCCCAGCGGCGACTGATGGAAACATATTGGACGGCGTCGACGGCGTTTCTCGTCGCCTTCAGTGCACGGGAGCTGGGGCACGGTGGCCGTCGCAGGCTTGGCAAAGTGATGCCAACCACATCTGCCGCGTACGGTTGCCACTAACGAGGCATGCCAGGGTACGCAAGACGCGGTTTTTCAGGTTCCCTTCAGCGAGCTGTGACCAACAATGACGTGAAGCTTGAATTAAGGCTACCAAGCGTCAAGATGTGAATGGCCGACCTTAGCAACCGACTGCGTACTCTCGACTGTGCGAAAAATAATTCGTTACAGGTATGTATTCATCCGAAAGAAATGTAATGATGAAAAGTACCTACTGGAGTTAGCACCAAGCCTGTAACCCAACAGTGATAGCCGCAATGAGGATTTGTTAGATGCGTGTTTAGTTTATGAGCGACGGGGCCTGATCGCGATGTATTTTGTTGTTTGTTTTCTTTATGTGCTAAGGGGCCGGATAGTGCAAGGCGGCTATCTGCACAAGACCATAATATTTAGCATGTTTTATCGCGACTGCCGCCTGACTAACAAAAAAAGAAAATACAGCATTTTTTTTTATGATGCACCGTCGTTCGCGAGCCGAGTGGTTGAGCTGGTCATGAGGCTCGCGAACGTCGGTACATCACAACAAATGCCGTATTTTTTTCTTGTTAGTCAGGCGGCCGTCACAATAAAACATGCTAAATATTGCGGTCTAGCACACACAGCCGCCTGTAATATCTGCGCTATCTGGCCCTTTCGCACAGAAAGAAAACAAAAGACAAAATACATCGCCATCAGGCCCCGTCGCACATAAAGTAAACACGCACTGAACAAATCCTCATTGCAGCTATCACTGGTGCGTTACAGGCTGGGTGCGAACTACAGTAGGCACTTTTCATCATGCATATTTCCTTTAGATGCATGCATACCTGCAGTATCTGCGTTTTTGCCGCTCGGAGCATATGACGCAATTGACGCTCTTGCACGACGCACAGTGTTCAACAGCACTGAATCATCCATTGCCAGAAAAATGCCGCGTGTTTCCTGCAGGTGTGCATTCCGGCCGGGACAATGCCCTGTTCAGGGGGTGTGGATAAGTGCCTCTCTGCCAAGCTTCGTAGATGAAATCCTATAGCTGCACGCTTGTAGATGATGCGAGGAGGAAGGAACGCCCATTGCACCATGCCGGCGCTGCGGTGACCGCATTGTGCTTGGTAACTCAAGCCGCCCCGCGCATATGTGCCGCTCGTAAATCACAGAGACGATTTGCTCTTTGAAATCCCTCTCTCTCTGCCTCCGTGCTATCCTTTCGTCTTTTTTTTTTTTTTTTTTTACAATAAATTTAAGTCGGTCGTGAATCTGCACGCTGAGAGTCTCGTTCTGTCACATCGAACACAGCCCGCGCCATGGCCCGCGCTACTCTCTTTACAATAAGAAGATAGTATATGCATGTGTTATGAGTGGATTGTGAAAACGCTGCAACATTCCCCCATACTGCGTGAATATGAAACTGCAATCACTGTTACTACTTTCCGCCCCGAAGGCAAAAACAAAAAGGGGGCGTTGGCGAGGCCATTTCGCATGGTGCTCTTTTGTGTCGTCTGCTACACTGCCGTCCAATGTGTTTCCCACCGCTTCCGGCATGATAGTGCCACATCCTCCCGCAAAAGGCGGATTGACAGGGCTATTATTAACAGCAAACGTAAATGTGAGTCAGAAATGCTCCACTGACAAAGAATGAAAAGAAACTATAAGTGCATTTAAGTGGAGAGAATGCTCAATAGAGACCGTTTAGAATCGCTAAATACAGAAACGGATCAGAGACAGCATCCATGCAACCGACGGTTCCCTTTCCATAAGGTGAATCTAGTCAGGAAAACCTCAATATTTAGAAACTGGCAGTCACAAAGGCACTCCCAGAATCATATACTAATGCATTCTAGTAACAACGCTTTGTTGAAAATTATTTCTGAACAGTTTATTGCCAACTGTACTTAACAGTGAATACTGTAAGCGACATTGAGAGACTGCTGTTACTGCTTAAATATACCTATTTCAAGTTGTTTTCAAGCTGTCTTTAACAGCTCTATTCATATCCAGGCCACTTCTTTCATGCTCCACCACTTTAAGTTATCCCCTAACCGTGGGTATTTTCGGGAGCACAGCCTCAAAACGTACTACCACGTTTCGTGATCTTAGTTTCTACGCAACAGCATATAGGGGTCATTCAGCTGAAAAGCCGTTGCCGTACTCTAGTTTAAAGAAGGGAGTTGGAAACACCTCGGAAAAATATACACGCGATTTTATATGAAATTTGCGACTCTACAGTTCTTTGTGCAGCATTGAGAGTGACGTCATGACATTTTGCTTCCTATTTACATCCATCTGCCAGTCTAGTTGGAGGCTAGCTAGTTTGTGATATGGGTTTTAATTTACAACATACAGTCAAACCCACTTATAACAATATTGAAGTGCCATGGAAATATCATTGTTATAACCGTTAATTGTTATAACTGAGTTAGGCCAAAAAAGAAAAGAAAACGTTATAAACTACATATTTAATGAGGACAAGGTAGCTTACACTTCTTATTTCGTAGCGGGAAGGCAGCCGTAACCCATAAGCGTTGTCAGTTTCACGGTAATCTAGCAGACATCTCTCTGCAGGGCATCCAACTGCTGAACATAGTGCAGTGGAAGGCTCTTAGCAAAAACAGAGTTGCGCAAGGAGTCAATCATTCTCAAAGCCTCCTGGTGAGACGCAACCTCCACATGTTCCGGCTCATCATTGTCGATGCTACTGTCACAGTCCTCTGCGCCAGTGACAGCTGCGATGATAGCCTCATCTGTCAGCTCTTCATCTGCTGTGACTGTATCATCAGCATGTAAAAATTCCTCAAGTCCCGACGAGTTGCAGTCACTATTGCTCACTGCAGACAGTTGTTACTCACTCACTGCTGCTATGTCTAAGAATTTTTGCTACTGTAACTCTTACACATATTTTATTTGCCAGTGCTGTGCATTTATCAACAATCTGAAAGTTTGCAACTTAGATACAATTTAGACACAACTTAGACACAATGGGCGCCGCCACTATTCGCAGACACTCGAATTTCGACAATTCAAAACCGCCGTTTCTTTTTTTTATACACGGGCCCTATGGAAAGTTTCACAACTAGTAATATTAAAGAGCTTTGGGGCAATACACCATGAACGTTTCAAACTTGCCTGTAGATAGAAACATCTAGTTGCAGCTCCCCTGTAGCCAGGTCCCGCGTGGAGATGCCCTTGGGTGACACCGTGATGGCCACTTTGGGCAACTTTTTGCCACTCGCCTTGGCCTGTACATGCGCACCGCCCCAAAGAGAATAGTCAAAACATCAGCTAACACAACAGTGAGACAACGCAATGATTCCAGCGGACTACAGCTTTTGACTGCACAGGCTGTGCTCTGTATTCACGGCTAAGAAGGTACACAACTTTAACATCTGAGCTAAATAAAAAGTGTGCGGGCGTGACTTTTTTCATTGCCTAGTAAAAAAAAAAAAAACTGCACGAGCCCAAGTTATGCAGATTACATGTACATGAGAGAGAGAGACTGTTATGAAAGTAACATGGACGCGTTGAAGAGTGAGCAGCACTGGGGAGCATGATGGGTCCCCTGCATCTCCTCTGCGGTAATGCTAAGATTTGAAGTCTTTATGTTCTCTCCCAACCTAATGCACACCAGAAAGGTCTCCATTACTGGCCCAGGTGTGTCTTTTCAAAACTACATAGCAGCAATTTTACATTTCACACATTTATTACCAATGCAATTACCGCCTTTCTTTCTTTTCCCTTAAACTCCATAATGCTATCTTCTCCCAGAGGGCAACATCAGCAACTTCAAATAGTGCTTGAAAGCGCTACTCTTTACAGGAATAAAACTTTTTTTGCTTCTTTATCTCAACTTCTGAATACTACCTCGGATAATTTTAAAAGAACCGAAATTTACCTACACGGGTGCTTTCATAGTTATCATGAGTACTGGTAGGCAGAAAACCAGCTTCAAGAACACACAATAACACATAACGGCTGGCACTCCATATTCAAGCATCACCTTGCACGCATACAAGCGTGACGGGCATGCACTGTACGCTCCTTCTAGCAATTTGTACCTCATACTGCACAGCCCAAACTGCACTTTCTTTTTTTCCCCGTACAGTACACGCAGTTAAACCCAATTACATGTGATTGAAGATCAGGAAAATGCCTCGAATTTTAGACTGCCAACACAATCTCGCATTGCCACAAATTCACTCCTGTTATACTCAGAGTGGTTTTCTTCAGCCCCTCTAGGCATAAAGGTCGTGTTGCACACACAGGGTCATATTTTCTCATAAACCTCTCCCGCTAACACACGCAGCAACGAGACACAAAAAAATTGCCCCCACAGTAATGTTACAACTGTTACGTACCAAACGACAGTGGCACGAAAAAAAAAAAAAAAAGGAAAAAAGAAACTCCTATTTTGTCCTTCGACGGTGCAAGGAAAGAAAACGACACCACTACAAACTAGGGTGCATTCTACATTCTGCCTAGACTGCACAACCTACGTGAGACATATTTTCTAGAGTGCACACTTCTCAGAGCACACCTGGATAACATTCTCAATGGGCAGCAGCAAATGCGAGATTTTTTTGGTCATGATATACGGGGCCGTAAACAATATACCCCAGCGTTGTCCTGTAAACATAAACGATGCCCATCAGAGAAAGCCCCTGCTAGTGCAGAAAAAGGAATGACACAGCAAACCTGGCAATACTCCAGGGGAAATGGAAGCACTGAAGCTAGCTCTCCGAAACTGATCTTGTTCTATCGTAGTGTATGCACTTGCCTGCACGTCTCGTCACTTAATCGTGAAACAGCACATTCATGTGGAAATACATGACTGTCAAACTACTTTATATTGAAGCACAGATGGGATTCTGCATTCCAATCATGAAAAGACCGCAATCACCGAGAATGGAGCTTTCAAAAGCTAGAAAAGACAACTGTGTTTGCTTGCTCTTTAACCAATGAAGCCAAAAGCAAGAACCACAGGTTTCTGAAGTAAACATGTACAGGCCAATATCACTTGTTGCTACAAGTTAATGGAGCATGTAATTAACAAAGCAGTCATAACCTACCTGGAAACAACAACCTTCATATATGCAAACCAGCACAGTTTCAGGAAGGGTTTATCAAATCAAGAGTTGCAAAGCTACTTGAAATTACACGACTTTGCGGCTGCCACTAACTGTGCTCACCGGCTAGATTCGGTGCTTATTAACTTTGCAAAGGTGTTTAATTCTAGAGAAGCTCAGTCTTATTGGCATTAATTCAAAAACAATTTCATGAATCGTCACTTACATCTTAGGCCGTTCTCAATACGTCGAAATGAAAATTGCTAAATCAGATACTTTGGGTGTTTGTTCAGGTGTTCCCCAGGGGGTCCGTATCAGAGCCTACACTTTTTCTTATCTATATCAATTATTTTTCCTGTGTCACTCAAAATGTTTTATTAAGGCTGTTTGCATACGACTGCGTTGGTTATACTGTTCGTTCACAAGATGACCAAAATAATCTGAACCTAAAATTGACCAGCATTGCCCCTTGGTATGACACTTGGGGTATGAAGATAAAGGTCAGCAAAACATCATCTGTCACCATAACAAGGGAGAAGACTCCTATTTATTTTGCTTATCTGTTAGCAGGATGCTGGTAATGGCAACACGAGCTTTGACTGGCAGGAAGAATCTTAAATCCACCTCTCTTGGCAATACATGTGTTTTGCTGACAAAGGTTAACATAACTAGAAAGAACCAGTGAATAAATTTTTGACTGACGACAATAACTTAAGTAGTTGTGCCCAATGTCTGCTACAAGCTATAGACCACAGCGTGGACGATATTGCAATGAAAAGGAAAACTTATTTATGCATTAGTAGTTCTCGGTCTAGTAACAATGCCCAAAAATTTAATTCCTAGTTTTATTTAGTCAAGAAGGTTGTACAGGAAAGAGCAAGCGATGTTCCGTGACGAAAATCGCTGGTATTATATGAGCATGAGCAGCTGGCATAACCAAACATCCTAGTAAATACTTTTGTTGAGATTTCAAAACGCAATTACTTCACATTCTTCTTGTCAGAGTTCGCAACTTTTTTTTTTTTTAATTCTGTAGCAATGAATGTTTCACAGCACAGTGGTGCTGCCTTAGCATTAATGAAATCTGCCGAACAGTGATGCCACAATCTTACCATAGCAGCATACATAAATATCATTCAGGTGAACACTCATGTAAGCAACAAGTTTCCCTCCAGCTGCATGAAATAAAGTGCAAGATCATCCCCACAATACATAAAATTACATTATTTCTAGGGTACACTAACACTGTTTAACAGAACAGTAATGTCCAACCGCAAGCATACTGCTTTTTGGACTACCACTTCTGCAACCAACCGTCATTGCAATCGGTATTGAGCAAATCAAGCAAACACGGCATTTTGCAAGTGTCCACAGAACAAAAAAATTATGTTATGAATATTCCATTGCATTTTTATCTATATAACAAGAAATTATTGCACACTCCAAATAGTGGTTTGGAGCACATTTTCCTTGGTTGGACAAGTAAAGAGAACGTTTTAAGGGGAATTTGAATTTAAATTCTAAATTTCAGATTCTTATTGGCTGAAATGGATTCCGTACTATTTCGCACATTTAAAGCTCTGGTCTGTTGGAAGTATACAACTCATCACTTATGTAGCAGGGTGGAAAGCTGGGCTAGTTGAGTTGTATTTGTGATGAAAGAGCATGGAGGACAAAAACAACAACAAGAAAAAGAATAACACAAGTTTTGCACCGTCCTTCTTGCTTTTGACCTAATTTTTCATACTACTTAAATCATTTATGACCGCAAAACCTAGAGTGCAAAACAGAAGCTGGACCCTAAAGATCAGCCGCTGGTTCCTGTAAACTGCAGCCTCACATTTTTCTTTTTTTTTTTTCTTTTCTGCTCGTCCGATTCCCAAGGCATTTCTTGCAGCCAGCCACTGGACGACACTGACAAAAATGCAGCGCATGGCTTTCACGAGCTAGTAAGGTGCACAAGAAAAAGAAAAAAAAAAAAAGGGAAGCAATGAGGTGGCAACGTCAACGCGTAATCATCACCATGGCAATGATGGCCTTGATGGCATCTGCGGTGGCCTTGTCCCCACTGGGCTCCTCGACCAGAGTGCTGCCCAGGTATTTCGCATAGAAGGTGATGCCTTCCACCACCGGTTGCTGGATGTTCACCCACTCCTCTGACAGCTCTGCGTGAACAAATAGGTCAGTCGTCATCATTTTCGTCCCGCTGCTGTTCCACTGCAAGACAGAGGTCTCTCTCCCCGTGATCTTCAATTAGCCCTGTCAAACGACAGCTTCGTCCACCATATCCGTACAATACTTCATCTCCCCATCTGACTCTCTACCATCCCTAGCTTGTTTACCTTCCTCAGAATCCACCCCGTTTCCCAAAGGAATAGTTGTTTATCTGTTCTCCCCATTACAAACCCTGCCTAAATTCATTTCTTCTTCTTGATCTCAGCTGGGATATTACTTAATCATGGGATATTATTGATGACTGTGCTTTCTCCCTGCGAAACAAACCACACTGCATAGAAGCACCACTAGAAGGCTCACCAAACGGGGTATGCACTGTTCCATGCCCTCGAGTGGAGCAAGTACCCGCCAGCGGGAGTTTTAGAGTGCACATTATATTGCAGAGGCTATCCACCACAGAAGGCAACTTCGTTTGAACATTTGTTGCTATAAATGAGCAGATAGTTGTTCAAATATCAAGTGGATAATTACCATACGGTGAGAAGCCGCCGTCTTTAAAAAAAGAAAGAGAACGAAGTTCGATAAAGCAAGCTGTTAAATGGTGGCGGGCCACAAGCGCTGTATTACATCCTTTCACTTACCCTGTCTATCACGCACATACATACATATCTACACATACACTTTTTTATTTCTAGGTGAAACACCCCTAGAAATGTGCAGTGTAGCACTGTGCATTAGTCACTAGCACTGGCAATAACTATACAACCAAAAACAAAGGCAAAACAACCTCGAACCTTATATGTTTCTCATGATACGTCAAAAGCAAGTTTATCAAAATAGTACATCCAACACTTAACCTATAAAAACAACTTGACATGTTTGGAACATACTTGCTTCTCAAAAGAGTTAGCTCCAAAATGGCACGAACCACGCAATACAAGAACGAAGCTGCAACAGGCTTGCAGGAAATATCGCAACGCCACCACCAATTTTAACTGTCACAAAAAAGAATGCTCAATTTTCACAACAGGTCATCATCATTTCTTCTACCAAGCCCCAAGGCTCCAGCACTAAATCACAATGGCTTACACTGTAATCCTTTTAATTCAATGTAACATGCTGCACTAGCTGCATTTTTAATCAAGCCAGCTTGCTTAGCGAAAGCTTATGCTTCTTCACGGGATGACAAGGTGACGCTCACACTGCGAGACGTGTCATAGGCAAGGGACCCGTATTAGTTGCGACCACCTGGGAGTTCTGCAATTATGCAGTGAACCCTAAAACGCACAGGTGTTTTCCTATTTTGCCCTTTTGCCCCAACTGGAATGAGACCAGAAACAAAACCCACCAATACACGCCCACCAACAGAACATCATAAAAAAAAAAAAAAAAAAGCCAGCACCCAACCCGCGACAAATTTTTTTTACCGAGTGCATGCATTGGTAGGTGCCTAGTAACACGGCATGCTACCTGACAAGAGTGAGCCGATCAAAGCCACAAACTCATTTGGACCATTGCGAGCGAGGCCAATCAAAAGCCCTCCCTTACAGTGACACCTGTCACGTGCAACCTTTTTTGACAGCCGGCTGCATTCTTCTTCTATGATCACATGCATGTGTGGTGGAGCAGGGAGACCATAGAAACAGTGAAAGGCCCCTTGTTTTCCTTGATGCTACTTTTAACATTCTCAACTTACTGGCCTGTTCCTTATAATAATGTCAAATTATTATTCAATCACTCCTGAATGAGACCAATGCTGTCAAGTTTTTAAGGTTTCCTTGACATTGCAAAAGAGCTCTCTTCATAGCTGTACATAATCGCCACACTGTAGGAGAAATGCAAATCTGTGCATCCCATACGAAGAGCATTGCGCCAGGCAAGCTACCAACTAACCAACTGGAGCAGTTGGTGCCAAATGAGGGCTCCAGTAGCTTCTCTTTCTTGCACTGATAAGTCCATTATCAAACAAATAGTCAGTGCAAATTAACAAAACAACTAACAAAGCAGCCTCTACAGGCTAGCGCTCTAGCTGCAAAATGTAGCCATTAGACATTTTTAGGTTTTACACGGTGGTCACACAGTAGGAGCAGAACGGGTTTGAAGTGGAGACTACTACGCTCAAAGTGAGAATCAAAGCGGTAAGAAATGGAGACTACTACGCTTAAAGTGAGAATCAAAGCGGTAATGCATTATTCGCAGATTCTTCCGAAGCAACTGAAAATGTACCCCACATCGTGACACTTTTCAAATTAGACGTTCTGCTCAAGTGCACGACAGCTGTATCTCTCATTTCTAGCTACCTCAAAAGATTGGCAGCAATTCATCCTTGTTAGTTCCAAGATTCCTAGCTAACCTTAGTGTCCTGGAGAACAAGTACCTCGGGCTTTTCTTTGTTTACACGATACTGAAATTGAGGACGGCATGGAATCACATGCAAATGACTATGTCATGCACTCGCGAATTTAAAAGGTTCTTTTTTTTTTTTGTCAGCGTAAGTGCAGAGACACAAACTGAAGTTGACATGCATAGATAGATTGCCGCATCCCAATGACAAAGACGCCACTTCCACTGAAAACAGAGCTGCATGAAGCTGGAAAAGGCCAATTTCGCCAGTAGACTGAAGTGCATGGGTCCTAGAGGCTGGACTACTTTCCAAGAAGGCAATCAAAGTCATTTCTCAGTGTAGATATCCCAAGTTGAAATCGAGAAGCGGGAAAATTTTGTAACGCAAATTTCTCGGCAATAAATGGGTCATTCTTAGTAACAGCACCGCCAGTGGCAGGTGAGGGGTGGCCATTATCACCCCAAATAGTTTTGCGGTGCTTTCTTCTACCCCCGGTGAGAAGCTGTCGACTATCAAGGGCCTCCAGTGCCTTAATATTTGCAATAAATAGACCGGTGACAACCGAAAATGTGAAGCTCTCGCCTTAGCACTACATTCTTTTTCCTGTATTTAAAGTGCCAGCTCTCACTCGTTCACCACTCTGCTATGAACCTCCCAGTGTCATTATCTTTTATCCAGATAAACATTAGCATACTAATAAACAACCAGAGAATCAATTTTGCTACAAAGAAAAACTGAATGTAATGGTACTCAGCATCCTTTTAAAGAGTGCATCGGACAGGTTGTCACGCTAATCAAAGCTGAGAAAGCTGTACCCATGAAGCGTGCGCTATATGCATTTGACGCTCAGTTATTGCACCCCAACCACATTTTCTTTACCTTCACGGTTTGTAATTAAATGCACCTTCACCAGCGGACTCTAATGATTTAGAACGAAAAAGGGGCGTAACAATTACGTAACTGCTAATAATACCTCTAGCATATGCTGCCCTGGACTTTGGGGGGGGTCCATTATTTGTGGCCCTTTCACAATGGCCAATATAGAGGTAGATAACTTAGCAGTAATAAAGCGCTTGCTGTATCTGCAAGACTCAACATACACTTATTGCACAGTTTTTTATCTGAGAAGACTCATTTTAACGCAAAGATTTGCTGTTCATGATGTTGTACAGAACTCGCTGCAGAGTGAGTTGATAAACAATTTCTTGATATGAAATGCATTAGGTAGTGGAAGGATAATGACAGATATGGACATGGACACCACGCTACTGTCGAAAAATGAAAGGTAACAACAAAAAAAAGGCAGTATGTGGCACTGCAATCTATATATGATCACCCACAGCGCACGCTGAGCAACATACAGGGATCTGGGAAATGAGGAGAAGGGGGTGGAGAGCGCATAAGGGGCCATAGCCACCCCCCCCCCACATATTTCTTATGTTGGGGCTTAATCCCCTCCGCCACCAGACTTCCACCTAGTTTTCTTATCTTGTTTTTTTTTTTTCTTTTTTTTTTTTTTCCTGTAGCCTAAGGGGCTCCGCATTCCCATAAAACTGATGATTGCTACCCCGACATTCCAGAGGGTCATTTTACGTAAATGGCACCCATAAAACAGTGATTGATCAGAGATGCTAGGCATCATTTTGGTCTTTATAGGACAGCAATTAAAAAAAAAAAAAAAGGAAATGCATACACAGGCTGGCACAGCTACCACGCTGAGCTGAACTTGATCACTGATTTCTTGCTGTGCAGAAATCTGAGAAGGGGCGTACAATAAGCGCGAGTGCTTTTTCAATACATAAGCAATAAAAAAATGTACAATTATTCCACCCTTCACTCAAAATATACTTCCGGCATTACTGGCCAGTTCTGCAATAGAGCAAGCTCTTAAGCCAGTTGGTGCATAAGAGACGTTCAACACGGACGACACTGGACTTTCCACTGTCATTGGTGTCTAATGTGTCTAATGCCTCTTCTTGTGCATGCATCTTTTGTATCTACTAGTACTCTCATTTTGTTATGATTTCAGATATGCATCTTTCGTTTTTTTGTTAATGGTGCGGAAGGAGTGCTCACAGAAGTTTCACCTGCTTTTCTGATTAGAAATGCTTTGATGATCTCCTGGGTAAATTTTTCTTTGTGTTTTGTGATAAAAAATATTTATGATAACTTTGGCAACGACTCTTTGCATCCTCTACAGTGGATAGCAAGATGGCCTTCAATGGCAGTCTTCTGTATGTCTCATCATGCTCGAGCAGCTGTTTATTAAAGCATCTGCCTGTTTGCCCAATGTAATCTTTTCAACAAGATACTTGAATGCTTCGAGCAACTACTTAAAGGACTATAGACACCAAATCTTGGTGCCATTTTTCTTTTTGTTAATGATGCGTAAGCCATTCCTTTATATCTATCCTGCTACGCAGTTTTCACCAACAACCACTAAATGATTTATAATTCAATGCTCTTTCCTCATCAGTTCCGGTTTGGGCGCCCGTCTCGGCTGCGGGAGGTGGTCAGTTCGAAACCCGCCACCAGACACCCACCGGTAAAATTGGGTACAAGCGTCCCCTGGCCCGGCGCCCGGCCCTTTCAGGGGTGTGCGTTTGGAAGAGGCTCTGCTAACCCTGCTGTGCTCCTTCGGGAGCTTAGTTTACAACAAGTGATTGTGATGTCACAGCAGTCTCTTGGCTGTGACATCACAATCAAGTCTTGTTGCACATCGTTGATTCTTCACTTGTAGCAATTCCTGTTATCGAGGAAGGCTGCCTTTATCATTGTAACAAATTCAAACGACACAGCAGAGATTATGTCACTGCATTTTCAGCCCTTTCCTGATCTAGATTTGATTTTGACGCCACAGCCATCGCTCTGCTGTTGAAACCGAAACCAGAACAGGCGAGAAAAGAAATTCAATTACAGTTGAAACTCGATTTAAGGAACGTTAATTATTTCGTTAAATCCGGTATCCAAGAAGCTACCGCGGCATCATACGTGCGAATCCTTAATGCTCCTAAAATGAAATGCAGCCAGCAAAAATGACCGGCGCCAGTAGCACACAAGAAACAAACATTTTTACTCAAGACAAGCCCACGAGGACAAATTTATTTTCCACCAAAGAAGTCACTAACTTAGCCTGCGTGCGTTTTGTGAGCAATGACCGCACCGATTTCTCGTAGGTCTGAAAAGCTACGTAGCACTGTAGGCCTAACAAGCTGAGCTTGTGAGAAGCATGCACTCAAAGGCACTGGAAATTATTCGCAGAAGCACAATGGCGAACAAGCCACACGAAGCATGCCACAAAAAAACACCGAAGTGACATGAGAATGTGAGAATGTGACATGAGATTTTTTTTTTGCCGCTGGCACCATCTGGTGAATTCAGTTGAACATTACAGCTCTCGTTTTGCGCCGCACAGTTTGGAAAAAGGCGGGACGAAGGTGCCCCGCACTGTTACCGTGGGCTCGCAATTAATAAATTTTGGAGTGCTCTCTACAAAAAAGACCGAAAATAGCCCCTTTCCACCTTCATTTTTCGAAAGAAGGTTCACTAAATCAGGGCAGATCATGGAATTGATTTCATTATTTTGAGTTAGTCAAAGCATTGGATCCTATGGGCGTCTGAGGGGGAATTACGATATCTTCGTTAAATTGGCACTTTCGTTAAATTGGGTTTCGTTAGAGTTTTCCGTGTATAAATTACTCAGCAGTCATAGACAAATATAACGCAGTGATCCGTGCACAATAATGTCTTAAGCGTCATTACAAAGGATAAAACACAAACCCAAAAATTAGGTGTCTATAATCCTTTAAGTGCAAGGTACAAAGAGATACGATGTTTTATGGTACAACCTTGAGGTATGTGCCGCTAGCAATTCCTTCCTCCCGCATTAGTTGCCAAGCTTTGTGGAGCAAAAAACAGCTTTTACTCCAATTTTGTTTGCAAGCTTTTTTCAAGCTGTGGCCAAAAGTGTGCATGTTTGGAATGACAGTCTTCTTGGAGTTCCCAGTCTGTCTATCCTAATCATTTCGTTCCTTCAGCATGCCACTCGCCATTGCATACAACAACTGTGGTCGGTGACCGGCGGCTAAAAAGCAGGAAACCTGATTCTCAAAGCTGCGCTTCTGAAGGTGATGGCACGATTTTTGAATGGCATTCTGAAGCACAAGGAAGACAATGAACAAATTTGTAACAGCAATAACAGTTCCATTTTGAAAACGCACAATACCAAAGTTGCCAATAGCATCTACTGCATATGTCAGTATAATCTTTTGTGTGGCAAAGAGTAATACAAAACCTCCATGTCCAATGAGAAACCATTAAAACATTTGTTAAGGTTACCATTAAAAAATTTGGTCAGTTAATCAGAACTGCTGATGTCATACGAATCATCGGGAGGTTTAACACTGCTTCAACTTCAGGAAGGATGCAATGTATTTCTGCCAGCAACAATCCTCCAAAGTATTCCGTGCCAGCATCGAGAAACCTGGAACTAAGGAGTATTCGAATTTTCGCTGGAACCTATCACGACACATCATCATGAACAGGGATGAAAAATGGAACCTCTAAATTTGCACAAGCATTTGCCACCCAAACAGTTTTATGAGATAAGATGCAAATCATTGCCACTGCAGAGGAGTTAACATGGCCTATACAGCAATGCAACAAAAGATCCAATCTGTTTCATTTGATAAAAGGTATGCTGTACAAATCTCTTGCAAAACTTTCCATTACCGTACCAAACTTTTTTTTTTTTCAGTCCATTTACCAAGAATGCTAAAATATACGTATGAACTGTTCACAGTCACAACTTGTATCCTGAAGGAGCTCATCGGTAATGACCAAAAACAGTCATGCTGTAACGCAATTATTGAAGTTACTTCTACCTGTTTAGCCCAAAAGACAATAACAGGCCAAGTGTGTGCCCCTGAATAACTGCACAAATCAGTAGCCACAGACTTGCAGTGCTCAATTGAAGTGGCTTTCAAATGGACGCTCGCTTGCCCGGCTGAGGTGCCAGTTTCCAATAGTGCAACATTTGAGCACGTACCAGACCTTATATGGCACATGGCCAGTGCCATACTTACATACACTCGCATCATGGCCTGCCTTTCTCGGCCTTCTGTTTTTCTTTTTATAAAGCTCGTGCCAAATTGCGCAGCCGTCCTTCGCAGCAGCTGAGAGCGGACCTAACCTCTCGCACGCTTGCCGCGTCCTAGAAGCACGCGGCGCAGCGTCCACCGCACACTCTCGCGTGTGCCGGTACATCGAAGAACCCGCTTGCTGCGACTGTGCAACCTCCGCGCTGGCTGTGACGACCGTTGCGTCACAACTGTATACCCCACAGCCAGTTCCCTCCCCGCCGAGCCGAAGTTTAGCTTCATTTCTTCGTCTCTCGCTAACGGTGACCTCGCTTCCCTGCGCGCGCTCCGAGCCGACGTGCGCTGCGACGCCTCCCCGACAAGAGCGACGTCGCGACAGTGCCGTCACAGTGGTACTACAAACAGGCCCTTCAAAAGCCCCGGCGCCTGACAAACGTCCCATTATGTTCTTCGCGAACACGACAAGCTAGCACTGCGCGCGCAGTCCGCCGCCGACCCGGCCGCGCGCACACGTGCGCCCACCCTACGTTTTAACATTTTATTTATACGACGCCGTCGTTCGTTCTTCTCAGAGAGCACGCACACACAAACGGATAGCTAGTACAAGGAAGACTCCAAACGTTACCATGACCCATGCGCTGCCGGTAGAGGTGCAACTATCAATGATTAAGTGACGCAATCTGCAAATTTATGCCGCGTTCGTCACGCCCAGTGAAGGAATGCAAGGTGCACTGAATGCAGACGCACCCCGCCAGGATGCTATTCTGGATCGCGAAAGCGCCGAGACAATGGAGCGTATCATTTTGCATCATCGCACGATACGCGAAGCGCTTTCAAAGTGCGAGGAGATTAGTCACGCTGCAAGAGTGCTACGTGCGCCGCGCGGTCGGTGCACCTGCACCGTGCGACGCGCTGCATGCTGTCTCCCGGAAACGCAGTGCTGCCGATACGTGTCCTACGCCGGCAAAAATAGTCTTCTTTTTCTACTCTCGCGAAGAAAACAACGGTCTGCGGATCGTCCCGGCTCAGCATGACGTACGAAGCGAACTTCCCGGTACACATAATAGAACCGGGGTCCCGCCCATTCAATCGAGTTAAAAGCAGTCGCGCTGGCTCGAGCGAAAGGAAACCACAGGCGCGGCGCGTGTCTTCTCTTTCAAAAACGCGCCGGTTTCTCTTTCTGGTTCGTGCACAGGGAACAAAGCACGCGTAGGAAGCGTGCACTTCTTAAAACGCGGATCCGTCAACAAACACACCACTCGAAAGACAACGTCGATCAAGCCACGCTTAACTTACTTTTGTGTCGCAGACGACCCAGCAAGCCCATAGGCGAAGACCAGACGGATTTCCAGATCGATGTCATGTCTTCAAGGCAGAAGAATCTCAGAGCAAGGCGATACTGAGTTACCGTAATATGCGCGCTAAACAAACGTCAACGAAGATCGACGACGATGCTTGGCCGCGAGCCAGAGTTTGTTTTCACTTGGGGTAATACGGCGCTGGTTTCGCCGTCGTTGTGATCAGTTCCTGTCCGTAGGCGCCTCGTAACCAGACTCGCCGCCGGGAAAAAACAGCCGTTCGCGGAAATTTGACGGCGCGGCGCTCGCTTGACACCGTCCCCTTGCAACCTGCGGCCACTGCTGCTACTGCGAGCTAACTTTACGGCCGTCATGTAACGAGAGGAGAAGCGGAAAGCCAAAAGAAGCAAAAAATGCGCGTTTCCTTTTTCTGCTATTTTCACGTTGCATACCGTCATATGGCGCGCCTCAGTTTCGCAGAGGAAAAGAAAGGGGTTCCAAAGTTCGCGCAAGATGATGCTGCTCAAGCACTCACAAAACCCGCGATAAACTCGAAGTTCAAACGGGTGACAAGTGTAACGGATTCTCTTGACTGTTACACACTACATTTTGTCCTTGGCACGTCTTTGCGACAGCTACGTGAGCTGGGCGGCGTCGCATCGACGCTATCTCCATCGCCATCACTTGTGGCGAGAGCTTGGCGAGAGCAGCTGAGAGGTGGAAAACAGTTCGTAAGCTGTGCCCACTCTGCCGCGTCAGTGTGAACTTATGAGTTTTCTTCGTTGTAGACCCGCCGTTACTCTCTGACGTATCATCGGTATCGTCCTGGTAAGCCAAAAAAGTGGGTTGTGTGTCCGTGTCGAGTATTTGCTGGACACTTTTTGAAGCCGGCGCTCACGCGTGCACTTCGGTTGGCGTGATTTTGGAGGGCCGATTTGACGCTTGCGGCCCGCTGCAAAACGTTAAAAAAATTACAGCTTGGTATATGTTTTCGTTATAATAGTGCGCGTTCGCGCTGCAGGTGATTATTAGAAGAAATCAGTGTGTCAGCCACCATAGAGCCTCTTTTTTGGTTCGCATTGGGTGGTCTCGTATCCGTTATCTGGGCACCAAGTTTGCAAAGTTTGCTGAGGATTCGATGTATCCCTTGGCGCAGTTGAGTTCGTGAGCCGTCCTTCCTTCGATTATCTTCCGGACGCATTACTTCGCTTGGCCCGATGTGTGCTCAGCATTTTGCACTGAAACCACATCTTCCCGAGAGGCGTGTCCGTGTAGTGTATGTACAATGTGCTGTTATAAAGGTAAGTAGCAGCGCCGGCATTCTGAGGAGGCCTCCCGAAGGGCACTCGATCGTCTCAATAGTCTACAAATTTGGGTTAGCACCATTCTGTACTACTAACCGCTCGCGTTCACTCGTGCTAATGCCCAGGGTAATGTGAAAAGCTTATGGATCAAAATACTCACATTTTAGCAATCGTGCAACGCTTCTGTGTTTTATGTTACAAAGGCAGCATTTCTCACGCGTTAGTGTACTTAGGTGTACACTCAAATGGTATGAACTTATTATTAGTGGACGAAAGAGCTGTTAAGATTGCCGTGTATCACGTCCGATAGAGAGTAGTGGAAAATAAGCCAGGTGGGCTTCTACTCGCGCAAGTAGCTGCACGGCTTCTGGGCTGAGATTTATTTATTTATTTATTTATTATTATTTTTTTTTTGCATTCTGGGAGTACTGTGCAGTTTGTTCTCTTTGGTAGGGAAAAAAAAAAATTGTTTGGGAAGACATATTAGTAGTTAGTACAACTTCAGTACCCATCATAAAAACCTGTGGTTGGACGGCAAGATTAAAGGTAATTTGTTGTAGCCCATGCCACCAGATATGAAGCCTCACAGTTGTAGTGGGAATTACAGCTTCATTCGTTGGGTCATTTAAGGAACTTTTGGAAATTTTAATTTTGCACCAGTGTGATACTGAGAGGCATAAAAAATAGTCTTGCTGGTTTTTGTCCACTGGACAAAAGAAAAAAAGTTTATCAATCCTGTAAACTTCCTTAACCTACCCCCTCCCCCTCCCTACATACAACCTATCTTCCAATACCTCCTGCACAAATTCTCATTTTTTCCACGTGTAATTGCAGGCTAGTATGCCCTTTATCACCCACTTTTGTAAGTGAAATAAGTTTTATTGCGCATTTTCTTTGCACTGCAAGGTCTAATGTACTACTTCGTAATGCATTCTACTAGTTTTGCTATATGCATTACTTTGCTCAAGCATGATATGCGTACAGTATTTCCGAAACGAAAATTAGGACTAAGCATAGAGCAATGGATTTCAGTAGCTAAATGCTTTCTGGCATGTTTCAAGTACCAATGCTTCTATAACTCCTGTCGCAAACCAAACGATGTGAGGTGGAAAAGTTACTAAGGATAAAGTAGATTCTGAATTTACTCGTTACTGAACACATTTAACTACATTCAGGGCAATTGGGATTTTGACTATGGCAAATGATATGTGATGACTCACTGAAGAGGTACAGGAGTGGCGCATCAATAGCTGTGTCAGTCCTCCAGTACTTTAGCTGTAAAACTCTCACCTGGCACATTGCTCAATGTATGTCTGCATCGTTCCATGACTTGTGTAGCTGGCGTCATCTATGCGTCTTGTAACTGGATGCGCCTGAACGATCCATTGTGATTGTCGAAGCTGTTCTTGCCTTGGCTCTGCTAGGAAGGTGCACTTTTGCTAGAAATGTAACTTAAATAGTGAGCACCACCAATATAATATGGTTTAAGACAAAGCTATTGACTGCAATTGGTTACTGTACTCTGCTGCTTAGGAAGGGAATGTTGTTTTTGCTCTGATACTATGGCTGATTTGCAGAAAAAAAAATAATGAAGTTGCAGAGTATAGTTAGTGAAGCTTTGTGTTGCATGGTAACATTGTGGCCGTGAGGAGAATTTATTTATTTATGTAAAGGACTTCATCTCAGAGGCAATATCCTATCAGTAAAGATGGGTTCCATGTAGTATATTGAAAGCAGAGTACTGTACATGTTCCGCTCTTCTGGGCCTTGTCTTGTTTTCGAGTACTCAAAATTTTAGATAGCTTTCGAGGGTAGCTTCTGTTTAATGACACTTTTTTTCTGTTTCCCGAGATTATCCTAGTATAATGACTGCACAGGGTTAACACTGTTTATAACCATGATGGTGGCTTGTTGCTTTTTTCTTTGTATGGATGGTTGCCTCATATCACATGGTAGCAAAAATGTCACCAGGAAAGATTTGCAGGTATTTATTACTCATTGACATCCACCCAAGCACAGCCATATGGCTACAAAGGTTGTGGCGTTAGTAGGTTGTGGACTGCCCCGGAAAGGCGGTGGTGCTGCGTTCGATCCCTAAGCCAGGATAAATTTTTATTTATCTACAAAGTTTCTGAGAAAGCTGTATAGCTTTCCTTTTTTGCCGTCTGACTGCACTTGGGTGGATGTCAATGAGTCAACTCCCTTATTACAAATCTACTCCACCGTGGGGGATTTCCGTAAATATTCGACCAGCCCACCACGTAGCTCACTTCTCAGTAAGCTGTCTTAATAGCAGTCACTGTGCAGTGTCAGTGCATATTAACGGAAGAAGAGAGTCTAGAGCAGAAATTTTGTATAAGTCACAATGAAGGTGTTATTGTTGTCATTCGTTATACCTTTGAAGGCCTGCGGGGCATTTAGAAGTAAAACTTTTTGCTGGGCTAGTTGGTTGAAAAAGGCAGTGTGAATGAAGTTGCCCAAAAGCAAAAAGTGCTGTCACTGTCATTTTTGGCGCTCTTTCATGTCATTTCTTCTTTTCACCTCCAGGCTACTTCTTCCACGCTGCTTTTTTCATGTCGTAATGGGCATTTAGAAAGTGGAGCCATATTAAACATGATAAGGCACTAGGTGGCGCCCAGCATCACCTAATTTTTAACAGGTAATAATAAGAAATATGGCAAGGACAGCAAGTACTAGAAAGAGTTAAGACGGTTATGACTGCAGATAATGCAAAAGTGATGACTTCGAAACCCTGTAAAGTGACAGGCATGGTGATAGTTTTACTATGATTGGACTCTTTAATGTAAAAAAATTGGAAAGCACTTTGTAGCAGAATTTCTTTAAAATTCTTGACAAAAAAAAAGGAAATGTAATCAACTAAACACAAATAGATGAAAACTAGCTTTGCACAAGATTAAATCATTTTTGGCATTAACATGAAAAAAAAATTCCCCTGAACATCTGAGTAATATGCGTTACGGGGCTATTTGGTTCATTCTCGTAGTTATTTAAGTGCAAGAAAGACGACACAGAAGACAAGACAAGGTGCTATGACCTGTCCTTGTCTGCTGTGTCGTCTTTTTTTGTGCTTAATTAACTTAACCGTTGAACATTTTATAATTGTGACAATTTTTCGTCCGCTACTTAAAGAACCCCCGTTTGTGTATGCTTATTTCTCAAAAAAGACTGAGGGAGCGTAAAGGGTGAAATTATTGTGTAGCCCTCTACTATGGCTTCCCATCGCCTATGTGCGCCGGCTCCCTAATAAAGTTATACATACTTATGCACCATAGCAATTTGTAAGTCGTTGACTGCATGGTAATAACCTAATTCTGGAGTGTTCCATTTGCTTAGACAAGAAAAAAAAACTAACAGGAGCCGTTAGTGCAAAAAAAAAATTGTTGTAGTCTATCTCTACTTAGATGCGTATGATGGATCTTTTGTTTAATTTATACGAAGTCAGGAAGTTCACTTGAGTGAGTTTTGGAGTAACAAGCTAAAAAAAAAGAAGCCTTTAAACGTTGCAGCTTTGCTTGAATAACCATGGTATGATGAAGGCCTGCACAGTGTAGAAGCTCAGTGGGCAATCTTTGAAGACTGCAGCTGTTATAATGAAAATGCACAGCTTTTTTTCTTTATCATTTTGAGTGTGAGGGTGTTTTTCACTTTAGGAACCGACTGTATACAGGATAATGCAACTATATTTGCATTATCCTAGGTCGGTTGGACTAGTGTGGCGTAAACGAAGTGTTTAGTTTTGAGAGTCGAGGCGTTGCAAGGGTTTCTTGAGAAGACAACTTCTGCATCTCTGTGCATGTTACCTGTTATATCTGCTCTCTCTAGGTCAAGTCGGAGGGAATGACGACTCCTGAATAATGATGCTTAGCGTAATGATATGTCATGGATATCAAGGAAGCATTAGCCGAGAGATGTATCTACTAGCTGTCTCACCGAGTGACATGTCTAGGCGGGCAGAACTTGACAAGGAAATCATTATTGTTTAGTGCCCTTTTGTGAGACTGTCATTTCATTGGATTTTAAAAAACAGACAAAGAAAAGTTGTCAGGTCCATGTATGCACTAAATTGGCAGGTGTGCCCTAAATTTTGTGTCGATGTTGCATGTCCTAGCTGTGCCACTCACCTTCTGTTGACGTGTGATCACTTTTGTGGCACTAAGGCCATCACGTGCAAAGCACAAGGTTTGATAGATTTTTTTGGTGGGAGAAAGTTAAAAGTGTTTTTAAAACACAACAAGTTTGACTTTCGCCTCTTTTAGGATAAAAATGAAGAATTTTGTCCTAGGAGTAAGCCAGGGTGTAATGGAACTTACTTATCATAAAATTGTGGGAATTGTCTATTTCTTTTCGAAGTTCATCAAATTTTATACGGAATATTAAGGTGCAGTTTACTGTGACCACCTTTCTGTAGTGTTTGGATGCAAGTTTGTTTTTCTTTGCAAGAGTGAAGTGTGTGCATCCAGTAATGTACTTCGTTATCCTGTGCTTCCTGCCATTTTTCTCTTAGTTTTCTTTGTACAGATTTTATGGTACCATTACGTGGCTTTTTCACTTTCCGTATTTTAGCATTACAGGGGTCTGCGGCACATGCATCAGCTCTCTCTCTCTCTCTCTCTCTATGCGCGTTCTGTCCTAGCTGCAAATACAGGAGCTATATTTTTATGTAGTTTAGGCCGAGCCACTTGTCCTTTTCCTTCTATTGCGCAGTTTCCCATAAAATAAATCATCACTTGAGGTCAACACGATGTCGTCATCATCAGCACCATCTTCATCACCGTGGCATTACTATGTGCCACTCCTGCTTGCCTCTCCCATGGCACTGCTCATGGTATCACGGCTGTGGCGGCGCTATCAGGCCCGGCGGGCTTGCTTGCGTCACCGACACTTCCTCATCACGGGTGGTTCGAGTGGCATCGGTCGGGCACTGGCTCGTGCGGTAGTACGGCGCGGCGCCAATGTGACGCTAGTGGCCCGCAATCTTGACCGGCTCGAGGAAGTCAAGATAGAACTGCTAGAAGAAGCGAGCTCGCCTGAGCAGGCTATTCACACCCTATCGGCTGACCTGACAGAGGGGGACGTCGGTGAAGCCGCACTCGTTCGTGGCGTTGTGGAAGCGGAGCAGGTGTGCGGGCCTGTCGACTACCTGGTTAATTGTGCAGGAGCAGCGATCAGCCAACGCTTTGATGAGACGCTGCTGTCCGATTTTCGACGCATGATGGAGGCAAGTGTGTGTTATTCGACCTTAGCTTTGCTATCTCTGTTTCAGCTTTATTTCCAACTGGAAGCCACACCTAGCTCAAGCAGCACGAATCACGGGTTTAATATTGGTACTGTATTGACAATACATGGCCCTATATAGGGCCTGTGAAACTGCCAACATACTCTGATATTGGGCAATTTGATTGTGCCGATGAGGTGGATTGTGAGAATGCTCTGAGCAGGCGGCACCAAGAGTTCTTTTTTTTCTTGTGAACTCTCTCAAACCCGCGGTGGGGCCCACAACAAATTGGCGTGATTGTTGCACATGGTTCGCGCCTGGGCCTCTCTTGCACAGATTCACACCCTGCGAGCCAACCCTAGATCATAAGTGCACTGCATTTCTCCCTCAACTCCGCTCATCTAACCACTGAGCTGAGCAGACCACTCACAGAGGAAGCTAGGTCATTGCTCTCTCTATCTCTCCCTCTGTGCACATTGTCTATGCCTTTCTGTATTTAAGTGCCTGTCTTCTGCCACCTATGCACCACCTACTTAGAGCGAGTGTTAAAAAGCAGCAGCTCAACTCTAGTGAGCCCCATGGACCATGCATACAGCTTAAAAGGCACACAAAACTTCATCTACATTTCATTCTTAGTCAGAATTGATTTTATGGCTCTTTCTTGCCATTTTGGCATTTGTGTGGCCGCGAAAGGCAGGTTTGTTGCATAGAAAATTATGTTTAGAAATTTTCTTGCCATTCACTTCAAATTAATGACATCCACGCCCAGAAGGATTCAGTGGTCACCGCTTCAGAGTGAATACGGGGTCTAGCCTCAGAAATTGGCCAAGACAGCAGCTTGGCCATATTGGTTATTGATTTGTGGCAGAGCGGCGCATGGCAGAAAAATAAAAACATACAGCATCTCTTAGGATATCTCTTGAGAGGCTAACTGCAAAAGCCTACTCTTCCTCCTAGCATTTGCCTCTTCCTCTTGCCTCTTCTCCTTAGCTATTTCTCTTTCCTATTTTTCTCTTGGCCTCTCATTTCAGTTAGTACTCATTACTAAGCATTTTCACTCATTTCTAATCAGTTGTAGTTGTTACAAGTCGTTATGTAGTCTTTAGTAGTCTTTACAAATCATTAGTAACCATCTTAGTCATTGTTACTAATTACTAAGCATTTTTAATCATTTCTAATCAATATTAGTCACCACAAGTCATCGTTAGACATATTGTTCATTACAAGTCTTTAGTATTCGATACAATTCATTAGTAGTCATTTTAGTCATTACTACTCAATATTAAGCGCTTTTAGTCATTCTAATCAATTGTAGTCGTTATGATTTATTGTTAGACATATGGTTCATTAGAAGTCATTAGTAGTCACTATAACCTCTGCCAATCTCTATTTAACCTCCAATAATCACTAACTTTCACTATCAATCATTTTTCCTCCTTTAATATGTCTTTATACGGCGGACATCTCCTGATGATGTGTCCGGCAGTCACGTCCAGCCGACGCCCATGGGCCTAGGAAGGCCGTCATCTTAAGAATCTGTCGAAAAGCTGGCGTGAATGTGGTGATGACTGCCTGTATGAAAGCTCATTTCAGAAAAAATTGTACATCCAAAAAAAAAAAAAAGAAGGATGTACAATAAAACACCAGACCCCCTTTCTGGATGTTATAAGAAGACGTGTTTCTTTGAATTAAACTGAGTTGTGAGTTAGCACTAGTCTGTTGTCGCTTTGTTCTGCACTGTTCCGTCACGAACTCAGGAATCGATGTATAAAAACCTGTACCAAAGCACTGGAGTTTACTTTGCCATGGGTGATGGCACCTATATTTTGTTTTTTGACCTTTGCCGACTCATAAAAGCTCGGTCTTCAGTCTATTAGAGTGTGCTAAACTGTTGATACAGGCCACCTTCATCTCGTCCTCGGTGACCCTTGGCAACAGCTTGTCCTTTGGTAGGGTGCTTCGCTGTTCTTTTGTTAGCTTGTGTTTCTGGAGCATGTTTAGAAAACTGTATGTCTCGATCTAAAGTCTACAGCTTTTGCACAGTTGGTGACTTGCTGTAATGCCATGTCCTCCCATGCCACTCAAATCAGGTCAACTACCTGAGTGCTGTACATGTCACTCGTGCGGTGCTACCTGGCATGAAGCAGCGTGGATCGGGCAGTGTGACGTTTGTGTCTTCCATCGCTGGCGTCATGGGAATCTATGGCTTTACGGCCTACTGCCCAGCCAAGTTTGCCCTCGTTGGACTGGCCCAGTCTCTTCGCATGGAGGTGAGTGATAGCTAGTCCATTGCATGTGGATCAAATTCATCCTGTGAATGGAGCGAGGCTTGCGGTTTAACGGAATAGCTGCAGTTGATGTTCTAAATGATTCTAGCCCGGTGAAACCCAATGTCTCTCAAAAGGAGCTGGGACAGTCCATATGTCTTAGTTTCCTTCCCTTCCTGTCTGATGTGCGTACAAAAAAAAAATTGTGGTTGGATGCATGGCCTTTCAAAATCAAATAATAATGACTGGCTGTATAATGAAGCAGTTGATGAATAAGTGCAACAAGATTAGCAGAAGGGAAAGGCATACTTTGGTTTGGATGTCCGGGGTACTTGGGAAGCATTCCAAGCATACCTGCCAGTGTCAGAATTCGGGAGACAGCGGAAAGTGGGGGAGTGGAGGTGGATGACGTCAAGTGCGTGTGTGCAGGGATTGTACTTGGCATTTTCCTTTTTTTATTATTATTTCCATGCAAGTCTTGGGTTACTTCAGAAATTCCACCGACAGCCAGTCGGACGCGGCAGTCTTAGTCACAAGTGATGGCGTCATAAATCCAGGAGGCAGTCACAGGGGTTAGCACGGTCACATGATCTACTACTACACGCCTATGACGCTAAAAACACATCGTAGGCGACGCAAAAGAAGGGTGGCTTTTGCTTACGGGCGCACCGGAGAGAGTGCAAAATATATTAAAATAAGGCGGGCTTACACCAACCAGTGAAATTTTCCCAAGACGTGGTCACGTGGGTTACTACAGTGATAATTACAGCGTTTCACCGCAAGAGTCCCCTTCAGTCCTTTTCTTGTGATTTTTATTGCCAAATTAAAATTATAAATGCTTGCTTCTGATAAAGTAGTGCTTGATCTGTACTATACGAGGCAAGATCTTTTCATATCCACCATGATTCCATTACATATTTTAGTCAGTGTTTTTCCCTTTAAGAACAGACTATATTCTTGTCGTGAGTGTGGGTGAAACTCCATCACATTTCTGGACTATACATGTAGCGCCTTTTTTATGCGTAATTGCTTCATGGGACACCGGCAGTGGAGTAATCATGGCTGGGCGCAACTTGCCCTCACCGAGAGGAGCAACGTATGCAAACGTGCCACAGTGGGCGGTCTTACTGTGCAGGTGAAGCACCGGGGAGTGCATGTGATGGTGGCTTTTCCGCCAGACACCGACACACCGGGCTTTACCGAAGAGCAACGCACCAAGCCAGCCGAAACGAAGCTCATCTCTTCCACGGTCGGGCTGTGGTCGCCCGATGCCGTTGCCTGTGCCATACTGCAAGACGTTCTAGAAGGCAACGTCACCTCCACCATGGGGCTGGATAGCAATGTGATCCTCACACTGTGCGCCGGTATGATGCCGCCGAGCTCACTGCTCGAGCTGGTGACACAGGCCGCAACCATGGGCGTGCTGCGCATTGTGGGATGCCTTTACCTGGCCCACTTCTACAGGCTGGTGTCCCGCTGTGCGGCAAAGCGCGAAGGTGGCAAGAAGGACAGCTAACTCGTGATAGCAGAAATGAGCACAGTAGTAGTTGGAAGGAGAAATCGATGTCGATTGTGGTGGCATCTCAAATCATCGGCCCAATATTGGTATTGTGATGCCTGGGCCTGGCCCTATGTACGACTAGTATGATGCCAACATACCCCTAATATTGGGCCGATTGCCTGAGCTGTCCGAGATACAGAATTAACTGCACACTACGTGCAGGGTGGTATGTGAAATGGACATATTAATAACTGTGGAGCAGTCCTCTTCGGTGCCTGGAGCTATGCATGTGCATGCCGGACAAGTTGTTACGGCCCCTCATTTAACAAAGAAGCGGGGCCAAGAAGAAGGTCTGGCTTGCTATATGGCACATTATGTGCGCATGTGTGTCGGTAGTAATTTGCATCTGAGGAGTTGTCACATCGGCATGACACGGGCCATCGACCATCTCTGCATTGCCGTCGTTTTTTAGCAACTACCTTCTGTGTTGGTCACAGATTGGTTATCTTGTACACATCTTTATTTTCTAGTGTTGTGTCTGTCTGGGCATCTGTTGCTGCTCAGCCATGGAAAACTCTTACACCCTGTCTGCTGTGCTATGCCCTACCAGCATTTGTGGAGGAGAACAAGACGCTGCTAAGCACGTCTTGTTCAAGCTTCAAGTGGCATTTATGAAGCGTACAAAATGTCATGATGGAGGAGCTTGATTGCCACCTTTGCAATAGCCGCAGAACATTTATTCCCCACTATTTTGAACACAGTGTTAAGTGCATGCACACATATGGTGTGTAGCACTAAGTGCTGTTGAAAAGGTGCAATGATTTTGTTGCGATGGTGTAACATTGAAGATGATGTACATTCAGTTCACACCTGTGTTGCAATTCTGCCACGTTTTCTTTCAGTGTGTGTGCTTTTGTTGTCTATTTGTCTCAGCTCTACATCTCTCAGGGTTCTGATATCATTATATAAGGCACAGAGACCTGTACTGTACGTTTACTACCTGGTATGGATTCTGTAAGCTAGTTTTAATGCTGGACAGCTAGGATGCGCCTTATCAGTGTGGGTGGTTTTTATGTCCTGTTCAGCTATTCTGGCGGTGACTGGTTTTTTTACAGTGGCGTAGCTTCGTCATGTAACCTGTATTACTTAATGTGTGGGTGTGTATGCGTAACTAAAGCAAACAGATACACGTGTTTGGAAAACTTGTGCAGTAGTAGCTGCTCAGCTGTACCGCACACGACAGCTAGTCACGGTGTCTCGCAGTGTCCGACCACTGTGCCAGTCTTCCTTCCTTGGGGGACAGACATTTGTCCGCCTACGTCTTCACATCAATCCAAGATAGTGAACTGGTGTGATTTTTGCTCAGTGGAACATCAGTGAATTAATAAACTGCTTGCAAAACAGTTGTCGTTTGCTGCTTCGAAGTGCATGCTTCACGCTGAGAATGTTTTGTCATCCCAGGTCCTAAATAGCAAAAACAACTGCAATTGTATGCGCCATGACTTGGAAAATGTATTTTTTATTGTGTTTGCTTGCTTTCCTTTCTGTCAGAGGTAACAAACTACTTCAATGATTCTGATTGCAGGCAAACGGTGGGGTCTTATGCATCTAGTTGGTATGGTATAAATACAGCCCTTCGTTTTTTGATTAAAGCCTGATTTTATCCAATACATGCACCAAAGACAGACTAATTAACATTTGGCTTAAACATGGTTTCTACCTGGAAATGGGCTTTAGAAATAATTTTTAGCTTACAAGGCTGAAGATGCCTAAGTGAAAGCGGCGCCCACCTTGTGCTCATTCCACAGAAGGTGCATACAAGTTAACCGTTTTAGACATGTTAATGCTTGTTATTCAAGATGCAGCTTATTTTAATAGGAAAGCACTAGTGCGGAGGCTCAGAGAAATAGTTTAATACTGGTAATTAATCCTGGTATTGTCGTATCAGGCGCTA
This sequence comes from Amblyomma maculatum, assembly GCF_055883805.1. Classification (NCBI taxonomy): domain Eukaryota; kingdom Metazoa; phylum Arthropoda; class Arachnida; order Ixodida; family Ixodidae; genus Amblyomma; species Amblyomma maculatum. The sequence goes on along the minus strand of NC_139344.1, from coordinate 362,282,836 downwards.
TATACACTGATGACATCCTGCTCAAAGGGCATCTATGTTGGTGTTTTCACAATGTTTTGGCCGTGCAGGTCTTGCATAGCGTGAAACTGCTGCTTAAGATATGGCAAACTGATTACAGTAAATGAGAAAAGGAACATGATTCACTTAACAGTTGTGTAATGCAACCTACCATTTCATGCAGTTTTGAAACAAGCTAAAAAAAAGACCATTTTATGTTACATAAAAAAAAAAAAAGATAAGCACATACTGTGCACTGTGCTGCAAAATATGGAAAAAAAAAAAAGCTTTTCACTGGACGCCCGATTTCTACTTTAATTTGAGCTCAATAGATATCGCCCATTTTTACCGTTCAAATTCTCAAAGGAAAAAAACTACCTGAAAACAAGGGGCTCTAGGAATAAGCTGTATGTGGTATATGAGGGGTGCCATTGTGGAGGTTTCTATATTAATTTTAGCCTTGTATGGTTCTTTAAAATCACCTGGGTATTTTGCATTGCACCCCTCGATCGTAATTTAGTTCCCACAGCCTTATAGCCATTAAGCCTGGCTAGCCATAGTTAAATGCCAACAAATAAGTGGAGCCGCTTTCAGAGCTGGTTGTGGCAAGCATTCTTTTGCAGCTAGCAAAGTAAGGTTATTAAATAGCCGTACCATTTGTCTGCCATAGCGACTATGTTGCTGCAGTGTTTGGCTGCTAAGAATGAGCTCAACTTCGATCCATCGTGGCAGCCACTTTTAAATGGAAGTGAAATAAGGAAATCATAGGGGTTTAACCCTGATGACATTGAAGACTAAAGAATGGCTGTACAACGCTATTTTCAGATTCTACTCATTGAAACCTTTTCAACGATATACGACTTGACATGGTAGCAATGAATTTATAAATTATTACAACACATAACTAGTAAAGCAATCAGTCATGTGGTCATAAATACTCAGTAAATTTTTGACCTTGCCTGAGCTTGAAAATCTGGTGGACATAACAAGTTCACAGTGTTTGCAATTGTTACGACATGCAATAGCGAAGTTGAAGCAGTGGCTAAGTCTCCACCTTATATTAAAGGAAAGTGCACATATGGTCATACGCAAATGGGAAACAGCAAAGGGAGCCATTATTGCTGTCCCATCATGCATTTTAAGACAAAGCTTATGTGTGCACCCTTAATTTTTCAAGCCACTGTCTACAACAAGCCTAAGGTTGCCTTCATTCTGTTAGCAATTAACTTAGACTTCAACCAAAAGATGAGCAGCTTTTTATAAAGGGTACTCTACCATCGATCATATCGATACTATCAACCAGCCGGTAGAAAAATCCTCTGAATATAACCATCCCCTGTATATAGCATTAATTGAATTCAAGCAAGCATATAGCTCAGTTGAAATATCGGCAGTCATTGCAAAATTGGGATGTAGATAAGCCATATGCATAGGCATGCACAGATGCCCCCCCCTCTAATCTTCTAAGGGGGGAGGGTGGGGGGCATGTCAGCCCCATACCTTCACTCTGTTGGATCTGTGCCGTCGTTTCTAAAAGTGCAGGGTTATTGTCCATGCAGTTTTTTCACTATACTGGCGGCCAAGGACATGTGCTGTTACATTTCATGCCACCCTATCCTCCAAAGAGCTGGAGAGCCAATTAAGGAACCGTTGTGAGAAATGTGTCGAGTAATTTTCATTTCTGCATCCATGGTGAAGCTTATGCTTTTTATGCACAATATTTTGTATGTGTTACTACACAGTGAAACTTGGCTCCCCCTAATGCAGAACCCTGCGCATGCCTATGGCCATATGCGAAAGTATTGAAAAATACTGAAAGTACTGGAAATGCATATGTGGTGGCTGCACAGTAACTATAGTTCTCCATAAAGGAAGTAACAAAATTCCCATAAGGAAAGGTGTTAGGCAAGTAGACACGGTCGGTCTCCTCAGTACTATACACAGCGTGCTTAGAGGAAGTGTTCAGACTTGTAATGGGAACAGTTAAGGATAAAGGTTAATGGAGAAAGCAGAATACCTCAGTAATGTGCGATTCACTGATGACATTGCCTTGCTAAGTAAACCAAGGAATGAAGTACAAAGAATGATGACAGACAGGAAAAGCAGAAAGGTAGGCCTAAAAAAAACATGCAGGATACTACAATAATATTCGACAGCCTCGCAAAGTACACTGGGCAGCGTAGCACTGTAAGTGGTAGGCAAATATGTCTACTTAGGACAGGTAGTAACCGCAGATCCGAACCATGAAAGGAAAATAGCTAGAATAGGATGGAGCGTATTTGGCAAGTACTTGCAGATGACTAACAACTGGTATCAAGGGAAAAGTATATAACAGTTGCATCTTACCGGTACTAACAAATGAGGCTGAAACACTTATGTTGAGGACAATGCAGGGAGCTATGGAATAGAAAATGGCGGGCGTAATAAGAGACTGGAACCATGCAGAGTGGGTCAGAACAATAACAAGTTAATGGTGTTCTAGTGGGAATCAAGAAGAAATGGGCAGGACATATAGCTCGAAGAGAGGATAACCGATTGTTACTGAGGGTAACAAATTGGATTTCAAGGGAAGGCAGGCATAGCAGGGGGTGGCAGAAAGTTAGGTGGGCAGATGAGATTAAGAAGTTTGCAGGGGTCAAGTGGATGCAGCTAGCACAGGACTGGGTTAATTGGAGAAGTATGGGAGAGGCATTTGCCCTGCAAGGGGTATAGACTAGTTCATTATGTACACAACAATGGAGGCCTTTTAGCACAAGCTGTACGCCTGTTGTGACTTTGCACTAGCACTTGTTTCCACTTCCAGATCGCACATATGTGCTCATTGGATGACGTCCTATCTACGTTATGTGAAACGCTGCATGGCAGAGATATAAAGCCCGTTGGATGGCCTAGTTAAGACTCTACAGACCTCAGGAAAATCAGCGAATAGGGGCTATCACGGTGGGATCAGTTCCCAACTTCAGACATTGGCAAAGTCAATGAAAGTTGTTTCAGTGTTTGCTGAAGAACTCCAGTGGTTAAACCTGTGTTACAGTGTCTTCCACAGCCCCCAGTGTAGCATTTGCACCACAAGTGCCCACTTACCTAATTATCGTCACCTATTCACCTGGAAAGAAAAGGATTGGAGGTTCCTTTCATGGCAATCAACCCTGAGAACAGCTACTGACACGATTATAAAATATGTTGCAAAGAAACAAGGAAGCCTCGTATTCAAAGCAAGAAAACATTTATTGATATTGCAACTGGCCACTCTAAAAAAAAAAGGCTTCTCCTTTGCTCTTCACCTTGCTCTCAGATGCGATGTGCTTTTAGCATCAATCTAGCCACTTCAGAGTCCAGCTGTGGGAAATCAGCGGGTGCCTGTGTAGCAAGTGACGACTGACCACAGTGGATGAGAAAATCTCTGGTGTAGAACTTGCGTCGTGGCTGCACACCACACGGTGAAGGAGGAGGCTCTTGATTCTCATGCACGTTCCCAGCAGTCTTGAACTCTCCGGTTGAGAAACTTTTGAAGCGAGTCTGTGATGGCAAGCTTTTCACGGCGTCGGGCTGTGAAGCAGAAATCACTGCATGGGTAGCTGAAGGGGTTGCTAGACTGTTGTACTGCTTAGCGTCATCTGATGAGCTATGACGAATTGTGCTGTAGTCTATCTGCACTGGCGGGCTTTTCACAGTCTTGGGCCATGGAGCACGCTTCAATGCATTGTTGTCTACTGCCTGCTTAACAGGCAGCATCACTTTGGAGCACTGCTCAGTTACTGCATGGTCACAAGATTGCATACCTGGCTCGGAGATCCAGCCAGAATCTTGTTTCTGAAGTGGGGACAGCTTGTCTGCTCTTTGCATGCTCATCTGCATTGCAGAGGGATCACCATCACCTCCAACAGTATTAACATCTTCCCAGCATAGCCCAGGTGCTTTGGTGCTACTGCACTGATATGCAGTGAGTGGAGTCGTGTCACTAGGACCAGGGTGCACATAATCCCTTTCCTGCGAAGTTTCTGCGTGCAGGCCAGCAGCCCTGCTTGCAATGGACAGCTTAGTGTGCTCCAAAGTAGTGCAAAGATCTTCGATAGCAGAAGTAACATTTTTTCCCATTTCATTGGAACCGTTCAGCCGGTTCAACTTCCTGAAAAAGCACTCTTTCACTGCCTCAGCTGCAGTTTTAACGAGGTCAGGCTTCTGTCCAGTGATGCAGATAATATCGTTGCCAATGGTGACAGTGCTGACATATTCTCCAAAAACTGGCTCACTGCCACTCTTGCTGGGTATAAGTAGAGGTGTATGTTTACTGCCCTCAACATGAGTGGTTTCATGCAAAGTTTCTTGTGCAAGAGGCACTAGGTCCTGGCCTGTCACTTCAGCCGGTTCCTCTGCCATCATTCTAGCGTTAACTTCAGCATGACTTGCACTCTGAATCAACCAGTTCTGGCAACTTGGGTTTTCTTTTTCGTGGTCCGGTATGGCAATTTCATTCCCAGAAAATCTCCAACCTGAGTCGCCGCTGGGCTTGTCGAGGCCAGGTGGATAGCTCGGCTGCGGTAGAGGCGGTGGTAGGACAGCTGGCGCGATGGTTTGCGCTGGTCGAGGACTGGTCAGCTGGGCTGCTTCGGACTTGTAGCCACAGTCTTCTGCCACGTCGCCGTCGTCATGCTTCCATCCCATTGCTCGCAGTTCGATCACCTCAATGATCTTCAGCCGCAATACGTCATCACTCCTGTCGTCGAGGCATGCGTCGCGCAGGCGCCAGAACATCTCGTCCAGATGCTCTTTGCAATTTCTTTCCATCATCGCTCCCTCTTCCTTCACGATATTGCAAAGGTCTTCGATCGGAATCGAAACGCTGGCACTAGCACCACATTCGTCGGCAGAATTGCTGTGGCCCTGAAGTGCAGACAGCGTGGTCGTGGATGGGTTGGCGACGCTCATAGGGGTCGATAGTGAAGCGTCTGAACTCGAGCACGACCGCAAAGGTCGCGGCCGCTCGAGTCTACGCGTCCCTTGTGGACATCTAGCAGCTGTCTCCGGGCACAGCGTCATTCTCGAATAACAGGGTAATAGACTTGAGCACCGCAGCACCGTGTCACAACCTGCACGATCTGTGGGAACGCGCAAATGACGTAACCACGAAGCACGTACTCGCACTACGCGCCTTCCGCAAACGTGACCACCAGGGTAGGTGCACCAGGGCCGAAACGCTACAAGTGGTGCAACGTTGAAGTGATGCGGCAAACAAAAACAAACCGTAGTCCATATGATGGTTTGTAGTTTTATGGATAGTCGGTATATAGTGCAATGCTGACAATAAACGTTTTCCAATACAACCATATAACCTGCAGCGCAGGCCGGACTCAAAAAACGAAAACAAAAAAAAAAAAAAAAAAAAAGAAGAAGAAGAAACGCTGCCCCTGGTGCACCTGGGGTCCGCCCTTATTGTTAGCACAACGCATCGCTTTTTCTGTGTCCATGCTTCCAAAAGCGATGCGAACGCTTTTAGATAACAAGGAAGGCTGTATTAACTGCGTCATTGTAGACGCGCTAGCATATGCAAACCCGCATGCAGATTCCGGACAACAGAAGAAAGCTGGTTATGATATGCGCTCTGTTCGGTAAATGCTTTTTTAGTTTAAAGCTTATGTCGATCACGACAGTAGGTCGCGTTCGCTAGCCTTATTAAAAAATGAAGGCAGATAGCTATAGGACAAACTCACCACACAAATGCAGTTCGCCAGGGTACAAATCACCCCGCCATCGAAATCACGAAATAGCACTACGTGGATGGATGGTGAGAAGGGTACGAACGTCGTCTTTGAAACAGGGCAGTGATGGGCGCCACGGATACCGCTTCATTGCAGCAGCCAACCTTTTTTTATTTATTTATTTGGCCATACCCTTCATCCATCATAACATATCCTTTATTCGTACCCCGCCGGGGTGGTGCAGTGGTAAGACGCCCGACCACTGTGCCGGAGTACCCGTGTTCGAACCCGACCTCGGTGGCTGCGTTTCGATGGAGGCGAAACGGAGTGGCATCCGTGTGCTGTGCGATGTCAGTGCACGTTAAAGAACCCCAGGTGGTCGAAATTTCCGGAGTCCTCCACTACGGCGTCATCTCATAGCCTTAGTCGCCTTGGGACGTTAAACCCCACAAACCAACCAACCAACCTTTATTCGTCTAAGTAATAAACGTCGAAAAAAAAAAAAAAAGAAATACGCTCGCGCGCAATTTTCTATTTATATTTTGGAAATACAAAGCTCCCTTCTTCCTATCGCTTTCCTTTGTACTACTATCCTCTTCCCTTCTCTTTCCTGCCGACTGTAGCTCGGGTGCTGAACATAGATATCAGTTCCCGCGGCCGGCAACATCCTTTTCCTTCCTTTTGAAGCCAAAAAGCTTCACTACAAGCTTAGGTGCTTAGGTCGCCGTGCGTGGCACAAGCCGCTACTGCGCATGCGCCGTAACCATGGCAATCAGCTGCGTTCTGTCCACAGGTTTGATTTATAGGAAGGGAAAGGCGCGGTAACTGTCTCACTTGTTTTCTGTGGACACCTCAACCGCGCCGTAAGGGAAGGTGGGAGTGAAAGTGGAAAAAGAGAAAGAGGAGCCATAGTGGATGGCTACGAAGTAATTTCGACCACCTAGAGATATTTAACGTGCGCTGACATTCCGCCGCTGCGCTCGCTACAGAGAGGAGGAGGGTAGCGGCTCCCAGCAGATGCGCGCACAGGCGCGAAGCGATGGTTAGTTTTTGCAATGCGCATGGGCGCGCTGCCGCGGAAAGCGGACCGAGTGCGGATGGCAAGAGTCTGACGGTATCGCATACGCAGGACATGTAAGTGGATTCTGCCATAACAGAGTTTGGGATCATAAACTTCTATCGATATCACAAAGCACGCACACACCTGTTTCGCCTCCATCGCAACGCAACTGCTTTTGCTCTACACTCGGTTTAGCAGCTTTAAACCCCTCTAATTTTTAAAAAAATATTTTAATACACCTGTATAAGTGCTTTGGCTACTTGCGCTTCCACGTGATTTCCATCACCAGTCTGCAAATTATTCCCAAAGATGACTCACTATTAAATGTTGCTTTAAATTTAAACCAGGAAACATACAGGCATTGTTCCACATGAAAAAAAAAGGAGTATATATATATATATATATATATATATATATATATATATACATATACACATAAACAAAAAAGATTCAAAAACAGGATAACACAAGTTGATTTAATTTTGACGATTATTGCCATATACAGGACTTCAAAGACAATTCAAGTTCACAGGCACACACAGCTTGTTTCACAGGAGCGACTAGAGCGGCCCCCTCTGAACACACAGTGCTATAGCCGCCACACAATCACAGCAGTAGAGAAGAGAGCATGTACACAGTCACACTTTTCATGCCAGGCTCGTTTTTGGTGGGTTTCTCGCTTTCTACATGAGCATTCTCTGTGGGAATGTAACCTGACAGTCAAAGCCAGGATTCCCAACATAGCTGAAAGTCGTACTAAGGATGGCACCAATGAGCAATGCAACAAAATTTGTTTCAGCTGCATATGAAAAGAATGTTTAGTACGCTCCAAAAGAATTTACCACATGTATTTTTTAAATTCCAGGGCCCACATTTTAAGTTCGCGCAGTTTCGCTCTCACCTGATTGATGAAAATGCTGGAACCAGAAGTGGTCACATCCGAACTGAAATCCGGTTCCAGAGTTTCCATGAGTAAGACGACGCAAGGTGAGGGCAAACATTTCTGAAAATGATGAAACCTCTGAATACTGTGTGATATCAATTGGGAATTGTTCCTCAGACCAGTCTGACCAGTTGGGATTATCACTAAAAATAAATGTGTAGTCAACGAGTCTTCATGCACAGTAAGGTGCCAATGAGTTACCTTACACAGTACTATCAAATGTGCCCCTATAACCAAGAAACCCAAAGAATGAGGGGTGCAGTGTGCAATTAACAGAGACTACGTACCATACATGCAGCTCGCTGCAAAGCCAAATATCTTCCAACGACATTTCAAATGAACCATCTCAAAGCAAATACGCCTTCAACATTTAGGCACAGCCACTTGTCTAATTCTGAATGAGAGCATGAAGCACCATGCCATATCTGTAGCCGTTAAGCCTTTCAATAACCTTTCAACAGCCTTTCAATAAGTTGTCAAAAAACCTGCAACAAGCGGTGACCATGAGAGTGTCAGATGCACTTGATGAATTGCCACCTTTTGACTTAAGGTCGCACGTTTGATAACAGAGACAATTCTGACAGTTGTTATCGAGCCAAACTTCAATCGGACTTCAATGGAAAATGGAAAAACTCTCAAAAGGCAACATGAGTCTTGCAACAAGCAACAACAGTAAAAAGTAAAACGGGGTTTTCACCGCACAGTGACAAGAACACTTGGCACCAAGCAGATGTTCAACTCAACCATATGCACGATAAAAGAAGAAAGCTAGCAAATACAAGGTGCTCAACAATAAGATTGAGAGCAAAATGCAACAAACGGTAATAAAGAGATGTACACAAAGAAAAAATTCTGTGGGAACAAGAACAATTCAGTTCAAGTAATAACAGTAACAAAAACTGCAGGCAAAAGGGCAACACAAACAGCCAAAAAGATGCAGCAATTATGAATAACAAAAAATGTGAAAAAATACAAACTGAATACACTGCCAGGGTGTTACCAATAATATCAGCCACTAACTGCCGTGACTATAAAGCCTGGTTCACACTGCGGGAACACAACAGCGGCAGGGACAAAACATGTGTGCCCATCAAACCGGAAACTTGTCCCTCAAGAAACTTGTTTCCAAATAGCTTGTCACACTGGACAAACAGCTGAGAAACAAGGCAGGTTGCTGAAGTGTTACCTCAGTATGACAGACTTGGGCAACGAAAACAAAAAACGCAAACAGCGGCCGTCGGCAGTGTTTGGCTTGTTCGCCGGCCAAGCGAAAATCCTGGCGACAACACACCACCATAGCATGCACTTAACGGTGCTTGATCGTTTAATAGTTCTAGTCCTTGCAAACAGAACTCAAAAAAAAAAAAAGAAAAAAAAAGGCCCCCTTCATCGCTTTGTTTTGCTCTGCGATATGGCGCCTTGCAAAAGATCAGGCAGGGGGTCGTATTGAAATCAGATGTGCAGATGTGGTAGGCCCACATTGGTTCCCCTCCTCTTCCGTGAGCAGAAGCCACTCACGAAAGAGAGTATGTGAGCGGGGACTATACGAGCGGCTACGCCTGAGGGCAGTGGTGTAGTGTTGCCGAAGTTGTTTTCTTCAGTGTGACAAGGAGTTCGCCAAGTACTCCCGCAGAAGCTTCTGTTCTGTGTAGCAGGACGACAGAGACATGTTTCCAGGCAGTTCATGTTGAAGCTGTGTGACAGGGTCGCCAACACTTCATGAAAACACCGTCGCCAGATAGAATCGACCAACTGTTTCCGCAGTGTGAACCGTGATTAGGAATTAGCGGGAAAACTACATGCAAATCAAAGGCAAACTTAACAAGGTAACTCAGTGCACTTTCACAGAATCTAACAGCACAAGCAGAGCCTGCATGTTAAAAACCTTCCTCTTCTGGGTAACTTTTGGAAACTTCATGAAAAGCATATGTTTTCACAGTGTTTCCAGAGGACATAACTCAGGCGACAAGAAAATGCCTCTATGAGGCAGGTGGCACCTCATAATGACGGTATGAAACAACACACTGAGGAAGACTAGCTTCCATTTTGCCAAACCTACAGCAGAGGTAGTTGCACGTTTAAAATGTCGAATAACCAATGAAACTAAGCATGGAAAGTATAACAACAGTCTCAAATCAATGCAGCTATGATAATATGTAACCTTTTACCTGTCTCTCCTGCCAGTATGAATGCCAATGTTTTCCATCTGTGCTTGAGCACAAGTTTCAGCTCCGTAACTCGATACTTGCTTTGAAAATTCAGTTTTCGTTTCTTGTGCAGAGCTTGGTTAGGGCACTGTAGCCAAGTGCGCTCACCTTTGTACTGTGTGTTTTTGTGCGAGTGTGCACACTCACTCCAGTAACCAGTAAAACAGTGCCCTGTCACCGCTACATTGTTTTCCAGCAATTGGGGCTCATTCTGAAGTTGCAAGAAAGGATTGTCATGATGCAAAACAAAAGTTACCACTATAATTATCTCAAATTATACATACATTGGGCAGATCACAGATGAGAAATATTAGAGGCCCGCATGTAGCCTAACACCAATCCTTACCTGCTTGCTTCACAAAAGACTAGCTTTGAGCACAGAAAAAAAGCTTGTCCCATATGAGCACGCAAGGTTACGAAAAAAAGGAGTTGTACACAAGCACAAGCAGCTTTGCTTCAACAACATACACAAAAAAAGGCTTATCAACGTGCACACAACAGAGCATTCTAATGCGCATTTCCCATGAGCGGGCTTCATTTGAACGCCTTGCTCTGTGCTGAAGATGAGAGAGCCCATAGACTGTCCGCAGTTCCCTCAACAGAAGGCTGTCTATGCGGTCTCACCTTGCAGGGTTAGCGTATAGTTCAGACCTGCCAAAAAGTGGTGCTTATCCTCTCATTTATACTTTATATATGAAACCATAGCTTCCATAGCTATATATATATATATATATGGAATATAGCTGTCCATAGCTATACATTCCATATACATTTATCATTACACAGATGAGCACATTTAGTGCTAATCATGTACTATTGCGCATGAAAACAGCAGCATCACATTAATTATCGGAATATATAATGCAAGATGGCCACTCATTACAGATCATCCTTTTAACGGCAGCCAAAGCACACATCAAACTAGTCTTAGCTTCATTAAAGAAAAACCTTACCGAAAACTAATGTACAGGGTCCTTCAAAATATGTGCGAACACGGCGAAGCATGCCCACGCTCCGTGAGCGTCAGCGCATCTGGCGCGGTCGCGCATCGAAACAATGTGGCGCATGCGCACGCTATGTGCGCATGCGAACGCTTCGAATATATGCGAATATGCGAATATGTGCGAACGCTTCGCCGTGTTCGCACATATTTTGAAGGACCCTGTACATGAGTTTATAATATGCCTTATGGCAAGCTTTCGTTAAATAAAAAAAAAAAAAAAAAAAAAAAAAAAAGGCCACAAAACATTCCTTTTCAGTAACATTTACATTCTCAAAGGTCAGCAGTTGAAAGTTGCCGACTTTGGAAACCTTGGTAAGTTACACAAAGATGAAGAAAGCACAGCATCATTGTCACTACATGAACCTGTAAACTTCCTTAGTGGGTAAATTTTAGGTTCAAAGCAAGTGACTCAGAGCTAAACCAATAGGAATGGCTATTAGCCGGCGTCCGGCGCTCAGCTTCGCACTGTGCTCTCTCCCTCTGCTCCCCTTTGCTCACCAACGCAACTTTGTGCACGCTTTCCCCCTCTGCCTATTCTCCCTGCAGAAAGAGTCTCATTGACGTGCCACCTCTCGACACTGCTGCGAAACGAAGTGCACTTGTGGATCGATCCATCGCAACCAACGGGCAAAAAACAGACTGAGCGGTAGTAGTTCTGCGCGTCGTCTGCTAGCTGGAAAATGCACTGTAGAGCGTAAGCCAATCTGCATCTTTAAGGTAAAACTTGAAGATAAAGCTCCGCCCGTGTCATATTTTTTTTTTCTTTTGTCTTTATGCACCCATGACATGAATTGACAGGCCATGCAGACGATGAGCTGCGTAATGAGATCAAGGTACGGCAGATGTATGAGGAGCGCACTGTGCAGTGTTTTTCAATGCTGATGGTAGGAAAACATTGTGTAAGCGAAGAAGTGTTTGGTTGATGGCTGTAAATCAGGGTAACACAGGAAAGGAAGAACAGCACTGTTTTTCTGGCCACAATAACGTGCATAATACTCCCAACACAGCCATCTATAAAACTGAACAGAAGACACACATACATGCAAGAAACACGTCTGCGTGCATAGGTGCGTGCGTGCGCAAATACAGGATGGAGTCAGCGGGACGGTCCAGTGAACTATATAAAGCAGATGACAAAAGTGATAGCCAGGGGTATGTGCGAGCGGTGACGCAGGCAATGAACAATACACCAGTGTAGCTCGAAGTATGCAGGCGACAAGCGCAATTGTCAGGGATACATGCCAGCGGTGACCAGGCGACATGACTGCATAGACACAAAGCAGACGATAAACTTGACAACACCATGGGAACCGCCGGAGCAGCGATGGCACACTTCACCAGCATCGATGCTAAACTTAGCACTATCGGAACTGCCACCAAGCTTTCTCCAACGTAGCACTTTCCCAACAAAGGAGTCGACGCTCCTGTGTATCTTGCTCCATCGTTATTGGTCAGTGCGATAAAAACTCATGCCAGCACTCGAGCTACCCAGCTGTACCATAGAACAAGCAACGCTAGGAGTTTTTGCGCAGGCAATATTTTACAAAAGATTAAACTAATTACTTTAACGAAAAGCAAGAATAGTCTCAGTAAATGGTACCGCATACAACCCAGCGATATGGGGAGATTACTGGTCACACTGAAGAGAATTGAAAATATATTGTGATAAATGATACATCCTTATAATTGCCTAACACTGTCTTGCTAGGACTCGAAGTGGCATAAGGTACTGTTCAGTTTTTTTTATAATTTGTGGTTATGAGGAACAAACTGAAATTCTTATCTGTCAGTGTACAATAGTACTATGTTTCGTCCTTTTTGAGTTATCCTAGCAGATAAAAAAACCTGTACCAGTCTCTTGTAGTCCACCCAGATTAGACCAAGGCAGTCTTGAGGCTCACCACAAATGAAAAATTCGCGATAAGAAAAAAAAGGGAACACTCTGCTTATTAGCGTAAAAAAAATTTAAGGCAATCAAGAGCGCTGAAAGTCGGTAAGTCAAATTATCTATGGATTATGCTGTTACACACGCATATGCAGTCTTATTAGTACAGTCATAGTGTTTGGAAATAGACCAAGACTTCACTTCCAAAGAAAAACAAAAATAGGCATCAGGCAATGATTCGAGTTTGAATGCTACATGCCCTCACAAAGTGCTTGAAACACAAGGTCCATGCTTTAACAGTAACTGATACATCAATACGCTATAGCCATTACTGGTGTGTGGCAAGAAACCCAGAAGAATACACGTGCCCACCACGATGTAATTCTGGAGCAGAACAGAGAGTTACTTCCTCTTATTTAAAAGAAGAAGGGTGACAAAAGGTGTCAGATACTCACATTTCTCAGCACACACACACAAAAGGATTATACCAGTGCATCACCAGTTTACACACCAAGTGCTGGAAGAACGTGAGCTAGTGCTTGCACACCATGCCCGGAAGAAGGGATGCAGTAAACGGCTTCAGCAGCATTGCAACTGCCCACAATGTGTCTATGCAGTGTGGACGGTCAGCATTTTGTACATACATCACAGGACACACTCAATAGCCTGGCCTATCCTTGCAAGATGTCTAGTAAATATATGGCGGCCTGGAAGAACTGCTACTATCACTTGACCCCAACATGGGGGCACATCTTCTGCAAAAGACACTGCTGCATAACCAAAGAAGGCAAAGCAGAGTGGGATGTCTTGCATTAGAATGCGACAGATGGAAGTGGCAACACCAGCGCACGGTATGCGCATGTTTTGCGAAAAACTGACGCAAAAGACCTGCGCGATGCCAGAGACCGACAGCAACATCGAAAGATAGAAGCCTAGTCCCATAAGCAGACGACTGGTCAAGTGTAGGCTTACTACGGAGGTAAGCGACACAATTTGCACTTCACGGCTCATTGAGCAACTGTCGTCCCAAACAGTATACAGTTCTTCCGGCATGTAACATTCGTCGCAGCCCGTTCTTATCGAGGTCGAAGTGATAAATTGTGGGGTAGGTCTTTCTGCTCGATCATAGAGTATATCTCTGGCTTGTTGGGATCACTGCGCACCAGTCTGAACGTGCATCCTGGAACTGGTGACGATCAGTGCAAGTTCGAGCAGCAGAGAAAACACTTGCATCTGAAATGCACTGCAACTCACTACTGTCGTTTCAGAATGCAGATTCCACCTCCTTCGCTGCAGGTTGCCACTCAGCTCTAACAACTTACTCCACCAGGTGTTGCATCCACTTCTGGAAGCCCCCCCTCCCCCCCCTCCCCCAATTCTCCCCAACCCCACAGTTGCCTCAATTACTTAGTAGGAGGTTGTTGCCATCCACCAAATGCCTTCTCAACCTCAAGGGCTGCATCCAAACAGAGGTTATCCTTGTAGAAGCCAGCTACAATTTGCACACCAAGTGGCGTGCCCGTGGTTCGAGAGAGTCCCACGGGGCACTGGCACGACGGGTGTCCAAGGACATTGAAGATGGCCGTATAGGCATAGTTGAACGGCTTGAGCATTGGCTGGTAGTGGAATGGTGCCGGTTCCGGGTGTGACGGGTAGACGAAGATGGCTGTGCCACTTCCCAGCAGGGCGTCTAGGCGGTCGCGCAGCACGTCCGCTTTTGACAGCATGCGAACGAGCGATGGGTGTCCACGCTTGGGAGACAGCCACTCCAGGAGGCAGAGGGCGAGGGCGGGCAGTGTGTGTGGCGAGCGCCGCAGCAGCCAACGAAACAGCTCGCGCCAGACGGGCACCTTCCCCTGAAGCAAAGTAGCAAAGCGTGGACATCTGTCATTGCACGGCAAAGAAATCGAGAACACCAGACAAACCATGCAATTTGCATTGTGGGCCAGGGATTCTCAGTCTTTTTAAAAGCCTTAGCAAAACACCAACGGCTCTCAAAAGGTGCTGAGGAATACCGTATCTCTTGGGCTTTCATCCCTTCCTGCCCGAAATGCACGGGGGAAAAAAAAAGCACGCAGACATGCCCCTTAAAGATGCCGGAAGTCACTTTATTTAATAATCACAGGCAGTTTACTGGACTAGTCTACAGTACAATTACAGTAAAAGATCGTTAATTCGAACTTGGATAATTCGAATTTTAGGATAATTCGAACTAGACTACTTGGTCCGGCCAAGCTCCATAGAGATCTGTGTATAAAAAAGCCCATTAATTCGAACGCGAGTCGGTTCCGCTACGAATAATTCGAACTACGCGCCGCCGCGTCTGGGCGGCTTGGCGCACATCACGCGGCAAAAAAAAATAAAATAATAATAATAATAAAAAAGTAAAGAAACACTTCCGCGATCGGAGAGCATAGTTAAAGGCTGCGCACGTCCAAAACGGGGACAGAAGATGGAACCAGGTAAAACGAAGGAAAAGGGGGTAAAACTTAAATGGTGCCATGACCACCGCGGCGGGCAGCGGCGTTGGAGGGAGGGGACGGCGGCCGCGGCAAGCGACGGCGGCGGCTGCCTGCTCTCTCTTCTGCGCAACGTAGCTCGGAACTAAATAATCGTTAATTCCAACCCTGTTTATTTGTAAATAGGGATAAGTACTGTCGGCGCAGTCCCAGCCAACGCCCATGAAAGGCTATGATCTCGAACGGGCACTACGGGTTAAACTTTTTTTCTTTTTTTTTTTTGCGATAGCCATCCGTCCTTCCAACCATCAGTTGTCAACGGAAGCACGCAAGTCAGCCGCGATCATAACGCTGCTTCAAAAGTAGCTTGCTGCTATCGCGCGTTCCGATTATTGGAGTGGCAGTTGATGGGCCCGCCCCAGTCGCTCATAGCATGATAAAGCGAACGTACTGAAAAGGAGGCTTACACAACCGAACAAGCGCTGGCACTTTGCCAAGTTTGCTTCTCCCCACCCTGCTGGAGCTAAAGTCAAAAGATAAACACCCCGTTATCGCTGCGCATCTTGGCCCACTGCCAAGAAATGTGTTGTGGACCGGGACTCGACGGCGGGAAACGGAAACGGAAGGACGGACGCGCTAACGACTGACGCCTTTTTTTTGTTTTTTTTTTTCCGTTTGCACAAATCTGGGCTGGGTGGGTTCATTATGCGAGCGGGTTCGTTACGCCACTATATACGGTACATTTACAGTAATACAAATGGTTCTTGTCAGTTTTTTCGAGGCCATTCGATAATTCAAACTTTTTTCCGGGTCCCGTGAAGTTCGAATTAACGAGCTTTTACTGTACTAATGCAGGTATGTGCACTTGGGGAACCAATGCAGTACTCCAAAAAACCTAGCTTGAGAAACCCTGCATAAAACGATGCACCTCTTTTGGTGCATGCGAACGTCGGTGTTGAAAGAATCAGTTCCACTTGCCTTCAGCAGCGCCAGCTCGGAGGCGAAGGAAGGCACACTTGCACCGGCCAGCCGGGCAGTGAATATTTGTGCCGAGTAGCGGAACTCATCCAGGGCTAGCTCAACCACAGGGCTGCCATGCGTCTCACGGAAGTATCGCACCACCTGTGTAGCAGTGAGGACATCGTTTCGAAGCTGCAATAGAACCGCTTAACCCAAATCTGGAACAAAAACTGGACTCTCTGATGACCGCATTCACGGCAGCACGTGACACGTAGCTGTTACGTGTTGCCGTTGCACTCTGCACGACTACAGTGCAGTTATGACTGCATTATGACAGTTTTGGCTTCGAAGGCATGCATTTCCTCAGAGTACGTGTTTGTGTGATGCGAAATTTAATGCCGTGAAACAAGTGTGACAGCATTGTCGACTTGCTCGCCAGAACCAGCGTTCTAGTAACGTTGTTTGCTCTTCGGTTTCAGTTCTTTTTATTTCGCAATATAATGACGCGCAAGTTATTTCGTTTTAAATTATCACGTAGCCGTTCATTGCGCAGCGTTCAGCGTGCTGTCATGCAATTTTTCATTTAACCAGGCGCGCAAGCAAGATTATAGCAGACTCTGCTGGTGCTATGTAGCAAATGTTTGAAAGCATTGCTGCATTTCCAAATTACGTCTAAATGATCATCCAGGCGGGCAAAAAGTATTTCCTGAAAACAACTGTCACAAGAGTAGTGGAACTCCTGCAAGCTTTACCATAAATGTGAAAAAAAAGTGAGCAATAGAATTCAAATTTATGAAATTCTACACTTTCATGACTTGTTTCGGTGCGGAGTTCACGCATGGCACTTTCTGTGTAGCCTTCTGCGTGACGCCTTCTGCATGATGCTTCCTGCATGATGCTTTCTGCATGTAGCTTTCCGTGTGGCTTTCACACTTAATGTCCATACTTGATGCATAGTGTTGAGTATCTGGCATAATTGTTTAACACTGACGTAACATTCTCGAGGCATTGCAGATGAAGCTATGTGATGTTAAGAAGATAGTGAGAGACCGGAAAGCGTGGCGTGACATGGTCCATAGGGTCACGAAGAGTCGGACACGACTGAACGCCTGAACTGAACTGAACTGAACATTAAGGTTAACATTAATGCTCTGCTAAGTCTAATGTAGGTCATGGTCGTCACCGCCATGACAGAGGTTATACAGCTGAATTCAAAACATATTCATACCACACAAAGTGCTAACCTGTAGCAAGAACTACACTATTGTCTTTTTTTTGCCCTTAGTGCCTCTTTTTCTAATGTTTATTTTCTCCTTGGCCAAAAATTTGAGGGAGAAATACTTAGAAGTACGAATGAATAACAAATCACACAAGCATGGCACAAAAGCTTTGCAATAAACACCAGAAGGCAAGTCCCAGCACACAAATGCACCCACAACTCCTACGCAGATTTGTCATGTGCGTTGTTTTAGAGAAATTTGTGCTGCAAACGGGTGTAACAAAAAAATTTAAACTTTACCTTGCGCACAGCATCTTTCATCTCGGGGTGGACTGGTGTGCAGAGGGCCCCACCCATGTCGTCCACCATGTAGTATACGGTCACCTTGGACCAGTCCACCTGCAGGTATGCAAGAAGATAGCAGCAAGAGTAAGTGAAGGTGAAGCAAAATCGCGCCGTTTCTCTACAAGGGGTACAGAGAAACACCACTATTCTTGGGAAAAGTGGGAAAAGACGACCGCCACACTACACTACAAGCAGTACATACAATTTGGCGCCATTTTTCTTCTTGTTAATGAAGCATAAGACATTCCTGTACATGGATCACCCTGTGGCTTCCACCTACGACTGCGAAATATTTTGTAACTGAATTTTCTTTTCTCATGAATTTTGGTTTCGGTTTCAGTAGCCGTTTGGCGGCTGTGACGTCACAATCAAGTCTGGGTAATGCGAGGCATGAAAAAACAGCGATATAATTGCAGACTCTTCACTTGCTGCGATTCTTGTTCTTGAGGCAGGCTGACTTTATTGCTCTAGTGAATTCAAACAACGGAGCTGCGATTATATCAGTGTTTTGTTTTTTTCATCCCTCATGTGACCTAGACTTTACTTTGACATCAGTCATTGCTCGATGTTGAAAAAAAAAATTCGATTAAAAATTACTTAGCTGTCACAGGCGAATGTCACGTGGTAATCTGCGTACAGTAGTCTCTTACGCATCATTAGAACGGATAAAACACGAACACAAAAACTAAGTCTCTATACTATTGACACTGCTGAACCTCCTTTCTGCTTGCAAGTTTCCATAGCCCCCTGGTTATCACGTTTTACTATCACCTTGTGTGCCACAAATGTGGGGCGCTTTCTGACCTTAAGTGCTATTCGAATAATACAATCCTAAGGAAAATTGTAGTCCTTTACCTCAACGTAATGTAACCACCAGTCATTGCCATCCGTTTCTGTGCCCAGCAATGAACTAGCCTTTCTTACTATGACAAATTTTAGTGCAACAATTTTCACTCCAAGCTAAAAAAATTAGTATTCAGACAAGTTAAGAACAGAACGTTACTCAAAAGTGCCCCGTCCTTGGCGGAGATGCTGGATGGAAACGAAATAGCGCGTTTTTGAGCTGATCACCCCATTGCTTTTTACAGCTACAGTGGCTGGATGGGCTTTCACCAGACATGATATGAAAAAGTCAGTGCAAAATAAGGACGAAGGACAAAAGGGAGCACACAAAGGACATTCATGAGCTCTCGTCAACGTCCCATGCATCCTCCCTTTTGTCTACAACAGCGGCAGCATGCTCTTCTTCGTGAGACATATTCCACACACCTGTTCTGCCCGTGGCAGCAAGTGAGGTTCTTTGACCCTTTGGCCACTAACCTTGGTGTTGAAGGGCACTAGGGATGCACGGGGACCAGCCATGACGGCCAACATGGGCGCCAGGTCTCGGGCATAGCGGCACATGGGGCCTGCCACCAGGCAGGCATCCAGGGAGTCGTCGCGTGCGGGCGGGTACTGGCCCTTGTTTGAAACCAGTCCTGCATGGACAAAAGGCATGCTCTCAGTCAAGCTCATGTACAGCATGGTCCACTGAAAACACGCGACAGCATGTCTGCCATGCTTCGCGAAGCGGTGCCACGAGAGCGGGCAGCAAATGATGTCACAGCTCCAGTGATTTGCGAAGTATGTAGGCCACGCGATAGCACGCTCCCTTTAACAATAGGCCACTGCCGGCTGCTCTCGCGACAGACATGCTGCTGTACGTTCCCTTTAACAGTGAACTGTACTGTACACATGCATGTATAGAACCTCTATCGCAATTGCACAACCTACTTAGTTTGCTCCCAGGCCGCACGCGGCGTGGCTCGTTCCGCATTGTCACCACTCCAAACCTCTCCAAGGCAGGAAGAATTGTCACCCTCATCTCTTTGAGGTTTGACTTCACACATCAACTTTCTTACCAACGGGGCATGGTTATCCAACCAAGCACAGCAAAAAGTAGTGCACATGGTGGCGCATCATTTTTTTTCACATCGTTTCAGGTTTATTTACAGAGGTGAGTCAACCTGAGCCTGGTGCATTAGCACGAGACAGTGAACTTCTTTCATACCCCCCCCCCCCCCCCCCTCCCCTTCCCTCCTTCGTTCTGTCTTCAGCACTGTGTGACAATGCGTAAGTCGTACCTTCATGTACAGCGCATCGACAAAAAAAAATGAGAAAAAAAACAAAACATAATTCACACATCAGAAAGTAAAGTATGTTGCTAAAGGTCAGTCTAATAAATAATACATCAGGATTATGGCTTGGTTTGGTTTATGGGGTTTAACGTCCCAAAGCTACTGAGGCTATGAGAGACGCTATAGTGGAGGGCTCCAGAAATTTTGACCACCTGGGGTTCTTTAGCATGCACTGACATCGCACAGCACACAGACGCCTTGCTTTTCGCCTCCACCGAAAAGTGGCCGCCGCGGCCGGGATTCAATCTCGCATCCCTGGGCACAGCAGTCAAGCGTCCTAACTACTGCACCACCATGGCAGGGTAATACATTAGGATGAGTTTCAGATGATAAATGTGGACTGCAATGTGAAGCGATGAAAAGTTGACAAAGGTGCCATGTTGAGCAGGTTCAACAATTCTCTAAGGACCTCTGATGTTCAGTAGATATGTACAACCTCGAGACCACATCGCACGATGAGCTGAAGGCACCTAAAGCACTGCCGCTTGTTTGCATTAATCAGGTTCCAGGTTGGCAGGAAAATATATATGCTCATCACCCGGAACCAGAAGAAGCTCATAAGACGAGCTAATCACGAAGGCTTTAGAGGTACAGTAGACTCTCGTTAAGACGAACTCGCTTAAGATGAACCCTCGGTTAAGATGAACAGTGGAGGTCGTTTGTTTGGTTCCCCATAGAGTCAGTGCAAAAAAAATCTGCTTAAGATGAACACTTTGCAATCACTAATCGGTTAAAATGAATTTTTACGGCCAACCGCACCCCACCCGCGCAGCTTACTCGACCGTCCGAGCAGCGCTTCAGCGGAAAGAAAAAAAACAAAAAGCTTTTCAGTGCCACGACCATCCGTGCCGCCGACGCACGCAGACCCAAGCACGTCAGCGTCGAAAATGCGATTCTACGAAGGCGGAAGAGTGCCGCTGCTCGTCCTCTCCCACCGTTCTCCCGCTCACTCCTTTTGTCCCCGCAGTAGGAGTAGGTTCGCGTTTCGCGTCGCGCCGGCTGTCTTGGTACGACCTCGGGCAAGGACGAAACAGAGCGCAGAGAGGAAGAGAGAGAGAGAAAAAAAAAAAAGAGCATGCGCGGCCCGGCCAGCAAAACTAGCGAAACGCGGGAAAAAAAATGGTGAGAAGAAAAAGCAGCCAATGACGTTTCCCAATGGTGATCACGTGATAGTGTCGTCATGCCAGTGCTACCGAGCTCCGCGCCTTTGCTGACCGCCAACGACGCCTACTACGCAGTGCACAGATCCATTGTTCGTGGCGGGTGTGCGCATCGTGTCCCGCAATTTTCTACCAGGCTGTACGCTGTCACCTCGTGGTGTGCGCTGTTTGTTTTCGTGCACGCAGTGTTTGCCGTGTTGCTACTATGGCTAGTCGGCCAACAACTTGAAAAAAGCCGCTTGAGCTTCGTGAGAAGGCCGAAGTTTTGACCGAAGTTCGCGCCGGCCGGCTTTCAAAGACTGAAATAGCGCTCAAGTTCGGCATCGCGAAAAGTACTGTGAGTGGTATCGTGAAGGATGAAATGCGGATTACCAGTGCTTTGGAGGATGGTGAGTTTGCGCCGAAGCGGAAGAGGATGCGCACAGCTATGCACAAAGACCTTGAAGACGTTCTGCTTGCCTGGGTGAAGAGAGCACGCAGTGTGAATTTGCCAGTGAATGGAGTGCTACTGAAAGCTAAGGCGGAAGAAATTGCCCTGTGACTGAATGTCGAGTTTGCGTGCAGTGATGGATGGCTCGACCGTTTTCGGAAAAGGCATGGACTGGCCTTTCGTTGTGTTGTCGGCGAGGCCGCTGCAGTGGATGAAGCGGTCTGCAGCGATTGGAGGCAGAACAAGATGAATGAACTCATGGACGAATGTGACCCTCTAGACATATACAATGTGGACGAAACTGCGCTTTTCTACCAGCTACTCCCAAATAAGACGCTCGCATTTGCTGATGATGACTGCGTGGCGGGCAAACGGAGCAAGCTTCGAGTAACGGTCCTCGTGAGCGCAAATATGACTGGGACTGACAAACTAAAGTTGCTGGTGATTGGCAAATCTAAAGCAACACGCTGCTTTAAAAACATAAAAATGCTGCCGGTCACGTACATGGCTAATTCAAAAGCGTGGATGACGCAGGCACTTTTCGAGCAGTGGCTTCAAGAGATGGATCGCCACTGGAATTCCAGAGATAGAAGAGAAAAGTTCTTATTGTTGTTGACAACTGTCCCAGACACGGCCACGTCACCGGACTTCATGCCATCCAACTGGAGTTTCTATCAGCGAATACAACGGCGAAGCTGCAGGCTATGGACCAGGGAGTAATAAGTAGCTTGAAGAGGCACTATCGTCGCTGTCTGCTGCAAAAGATGCTGATTTGCATGGAGAGCAGTAAGGAGTACACAGTTAACCTGTTAAGTGCTGTCCATTTACTGAGTGCCTGGGAGCAGGTTACTCAAGCCACTATTGCCAAAGCCTTCCGCCATGCAGGATTTGTGGCACTTAGTGATTGCTCAGTGCAAAATGACTGCAATACTACAAATGAGGACCACACTGCGAACTTAAAGGATAGAAGCATTGTTTCTGCGCTGAGCAGTAAGGGTGTGTTCATTGACATCAGTGCGTATGTCAGCATTGACGAAAGTGTGGAAACGTGTAGGGCTGACACACTGGACGCTCGGATTGAAGAAGTGCTTGACCTACCACCGGAAACTGCTGCTGAAGATGACAGCTTGAATGTTATGCCTGAATCTGCACTAGTTACCTGTGATGCAGCTGATGCCTGCCTAGACACTTTAATACAGTTTTTTGAACAGTGTGAGGGCACTGAAGGGTATCTTCAAAAGTTAAGCGAGATGTCTGCTTTTGTAGCAGGCCGTCGATTTTCACAACAGACACAAAAAAAAATAACAGACTGGGTAACAGTCAACAATGCCTGATGCCTTACTACTGAAAAGTGTAGTAGACAATCATTAGTCCAATAAATGCTTGTATTGCAGTTTATTTTCCTGAAAGGCCATTTTATTCATTTGTTCTTATATAGGAGGTATTTGGACACACTCTGCATGCTCAAACATTTTTGGAAGCACTTCTGATTAGACGAACAATTTTCATGGTCCCTTGGAGTTCGTCTGAAAGGGAGTCTACTGTACATGCGAAACAGCCATTTTGTGAGTGAAGTCTGTTATTATAGTAGTTTCAGCAAAGAATCGGCGTATGATTGCTTTTTCTAAGACATAATGTGAGCCATACATCGGAATAGCCAAGCTTCATAGCAATAACGCAACAAGACTGTTGTGACTATATACTGTTAACCATTGTATGGAAAGATGTAAGAGAGAAAAATCCCTTCTGCAAAATGAAAAATGTAGTTCAACACACCACTGCACTGCGTGTCTTAGAAACACAATATATTACAACAAGAATTTCGATCAACGCTTTTATTGCAATTTGCACAGTTTAGTATTAAACATAGAATACTTGCATAGTTACACCTCCCTGACAATGCTAGTTATACCTGCCTGGTACCACAGTGTAGCAGAAACAAACAAATCTGATGACATTTGTCCAAACAAATACATGAGGGTTGGCTGACCTCTGGTTGGCTTGTGGCCAAAGATGCCATTGAAGAATGCCGGCATTCGAATGCTGCCACCAATATCAGTGCCAACACCAAATACAGAGCCAGCACTGGCGATAAGGCTTCCTTCACCACCTGCAAATAGTGAGATATATGTTACCAACTTGATGTGCAAATTGTGTGCTGGCTGCAGAAGAAGCATACAGAAGAAGGACACAGCCGAACAAATGTTTTTCTTTTTTTACCTTTAGAGCTGTTAATATAGCGGAAGTTTGCAATGCAAGGTTTCAGTACATGAGGTGCACGAAATAACCTTATAAAATTTCCTCAAAGTAAACTTCATAGAAAAGTAAGAGTGCTAATAAACGTTACCGAGCTCAAAGATAAGTACAGATTTCAATGGTGATGCAGAAAAAAAGGAAAGGCAAATGCCAGCATGACCTTAGATCGTTGAAGTGAGCTTTGACAAACTGCAGCATCTTGCAGTTTTTCAACGACATAGATGGCACTCGCTAAGTCAGGTTCAGTAATTGCGTTTACATTTTAATGGTAATCACTACAATTTGCATGCCAAAGCAATGACAGGTCCTTACATAGCCTTAAGTCTTTGAATGGATATACAGTCCATGTAGATGCTTCTTTGCCCATTTGCATATGCTTGTTCTCTTCCATGACTGCCAACGTTTATAGTTGCATGACTGGTAGTAGAATTCTGGTCTTTGTCAACATGCTTGCATTTTATATAGAATTAATTGCTGTGCTTCCAATCTTTGTGCAAAATCTTTGAAAAGAACAGGAAATTTATCTGTAACTGAGTTTGCCTCGGGAAGGCAGTAATTGACAGGCGATATGGTAGGGGTACTAATTTGTCAGCGGGTTTTGTGATGTCGCAAGACCACACGACATGGCTTAGTTGGCCGAAGCTTTCTTGCGATGGGAGGATGACGTGGAATAGAAGCCAGGACCCTTTGTCCTGATGCCAGACTTGAATAAAAGCGGGGCATTTATTATATCTTTGTCGGGTGGACTTTCACATAATTTGGTACCTTATGACTACATATTAATGAGTATGTGTGGATTACAGTGGTTAATTAATGAATTGGTGATTGCAGGCTTGTTCGATTCAGCTGTTCTCCTTGCAACAGCAAAAAACAACCATCCTGGACCTGGCACTCTCATACAAGTGTCATAGTATGAGATAATAATTTATTGCCCGATTCCCTGCTTTTCTCGCACTCATACTGTGTATGGCACCTACAACCAGAAAGGACGTTTCATATATTCACCACCATGGCCAGAAGTGGTAATGCGAGCATAAATGGTAAATGACACACAGGCAAAAATAGCAAACACTGCAGCTCACTGAGTGTACCACTGTCTTTAGCAATCACAGTTCACTCTTTGCAGTATAGTAGTACTGTTCTTTCTCCCGCACTTACATTTGTATAAAATGAAAAAAAAAAAAAAAAAAATACTGAATGCCACTTCACTTTGGGCACTACAACTACCTCACTCCTAGTAGCAAAAGAGAGGAATTTTCTTTTCTTTAAAGCCAATGTCCAACTGAGGCTTAGCGGCATCGCGGTCGGGCAGGCTTGCATGCAACAAGTAAGCATGGCAGTTGCCTGCAAGAAGAACGGACCACTGGATCCACCGCAAATGCGCCGGCTGTCGTACGGGTTGTTTGTGCGGCCATGCAGGTTGTTGTACGACTCCCACCACATGCACAGCTCCGAGATGTTGGTCACCGCCAGTGGGATGGCACCAGCTGAACGCAGCAGGGCCATGCCCTCCGCATCCTGTGGAGCACGAAAGCCCTCACGCAGCACCAGTCCCGAGTCCTGAAGCATGCCTGAAAAAAATGCACAACTGCAGTTAAAGGCAGAAGATGGGAAAGGGCGCACGGTTTCATACCTTTCCTGCGTCCCTCAACACCTTTTGGACATTATTTCATACCTCTCTTTTGTCCCTCAACACCTTGTGGACGTTATTCCATACCTCTCCTTTGACCCTCAACACCTCATGGCCTTTCCATGTTACTTCCCCAACGAATTTAGTACCAAGAAAGCCAGAATCGGCCTCTTCAATTAATGCATGTATGACCTCCTTACATATATATACTTCCTCCAACCTAGCTCCATTTTTCTGTAGCACACTGAGTTCTTTTCATGCCCCCCCAAAATATCATAATACCACTGCGTGGATCCATGACCAGCGAATACAACCACTTCTTTATGAATGACGAAATAGGAAGCAGACTATGCACAACACCTCTTCCGTTCGCTCGCCCCCTTTCTCTGTGCTGCAGTTTATCAAAAGGCTTCCTTAAATCTGAGGAGTAGAAGCTCCTAATCCCAACATTTCTGAAAAAAAAGCAAGAAGCCATATGTGTCAGGTCACTTGCAGTATTAAAGCAAAGGATAAGAGAATATTCTGCATCTCTCGATGAATAATTTGCAATTTTTGATTGTTTTTTTTTTATCAATGCGTCTCACACAGTGGTGCAATTTTACCCAGCCAAAAATGATAAATTAGTGCACATTATTGCTTGACATGCCAAGTCAATGTAAAGTAAATGTGTAATGGCCAAAACCACATCTCGCAACAGATAGACCAAATGGAGTGGCGGCATCTGCATCCAGCTCAGCCACAGCGACCCTAAAGTGTAGATTTCAGTGACTGTTCCATTCCTGTCTGAACCACACAAGTACAAAGCCGAGACAAAGGCCTGGCCAATCAAGCCAACCACAAAGGCCTGGCAGCAGAAGGCACATTAGCTCTCTCTTTCTCTCTCTCTCTCTCCCCCCCCCCCCCCCCCCCCCCCTCCTGCTCAAGGATTGCCTCAAGTGTACAATTTTGTTTCGATCTAATGAAGGAATCCTCGGCGCTTTGCTACAGCATCTTTCAGAAAAACTGCTTCTTGAAGGGAAGTGCAACTTACAAACTCGAAAATGCCGTAACTGACGACAATACAACAAAGAAATTGACCTCGCTTTCTTCAGTCTTGGTCCCACTGGCTACTACACATTTCTGAAACAGTCTGGAAATTCGCCGCACTCTTTGCCATTCATATCGGCTTCACATTTAGGTCACCAACGACTAGCATCTTGTTCGCAAGGCAAATGACTCTTCCTCTTTGTTAACAGGAAATAAAAAGCCTGGCGTAATGTGAGAATGCAGTGAGTAGAGCAGCACAAGCAACAACCGCGGTCACCTTCCATTTTCCTGCAACCTCTTTTAGGTGACCCCAAAGAGGTGACTATTAAACTAAGCATGTTTACTGAGAAGACTTGCATAAATACTGACTCAAATTAAGTGCTCTGTGTCTGTTTCCACCTTCCCCGCCCCCTAGTTTCAGATTCTTTGGTATTGTGCTTCCCCGGAACTGTAGTCATATTCCATTCAGGAAATTCTCCCTTTTTCAGAAAGTTTTGAAGGGCAAAATTTGGCAAAAAAGAAAAGGAATGTTAACAGAGTTTCGGGAAAATTTTGAGAACCGAAAATGTCTAGCTCTTTAACAAACTGGCAGAATTTGGTTAGGCCATAAAACATAACTGCAGAGCTGAGCTTCCCAGGCAGTACCAAATATTGGCCCAATATTGGTACCTTATTGGCAGTGTTCAACCCAATATAAGGCCACTGCATTACCAACACAGTGCCAATATTGGGCTGATGGTTCGTGCCACCTGGGTTAGCTCTGCGAGATGTATGGCGCTTCTCCATTTTTGAAGCTATGAATACAACCTGCACTGAAACTCGCCTTTCACAGCATAGCAGTCCTTGGTCGTGAGTGGCACCCCAAGGAAGGGCTTATCCTTGGCCAGCTGATCAGGTGCGATCGTCTTGGATGCCACGAGCCTATCAGCTGCTTCAGCCTCGGCTAAGGCCTCCTCCAGCCGGTCTTCAACAACCGCGTTGACCACAGGCTGCACCTCGCGGATGCGTCGCATGTAGCATTCGACCAAGTCGACGCTCTTCAACTGCACAGCAACAAGGAAAAGGAATGCCAGGCACAGCATAATAAGCACAAAACAATTTAAAAAGGCTGCTACAGCCCAAATTCAATTTCATTTCGCATTTTTCATGAAACTAGCAGGTTAAAAAAAAAATGACTGATCTGCTGGGGACCACATCTTCACGTAGATGTTAATACTGGTTGCTACAAGTGCGCACACTGCACAAATGGTTAGTTTTAGGGGTTTTCGAAGGTTTTTATACCGTAACAAAATATCTACTACAGGTTCTCATCCTTGTCCCAATGACCTCTTTTATGATTATGCATTTTTGTGACATTTGTTTTCTGTAGAAATCTAGTTTTTATGCTTTCTGTTTTCATTAGTTCAGTTCATTCAATTCGTGCACAGTCAGCAGTGCATTTGTAACGCTGCTGATATCCATTCCTCGCTTGGTAACAAAAGCTGTTGGGCTTGACCTCAGTCGTTTTGCTGTGTGTGCAAAGGCTTCAGTTTTGAATGAAGAATTTGTCCCGATTGAAGGCGATAATTTTTTCTTAATAACGCAAGACATGAAACTCTTGAATGAGCTCAGGTTCGAAATTTATAAATAACATTTATAAATAAAATTCACAACACACGACGACAACCCATTGAAATGAAAAAAAATGGCACACAGGTGGTGGGTTTGGGTTAAAGCACTGTTGCCCATCTGCCTATTAGGTCTGCCTGGCTTTACCTCCATGCTGCCTAAAAAAAATCCTAGTAGCTCCAGCAGGGTGTCGCTTTCTTTGGATGGAAATGCACTGGTCACATGCTCTACACAAGGATGACGCAGACTTCATATCTCTACTGTTCAGAGGCCGCCAAAATGAGATCAATGCCTATGGCAATAAGCCAATTCAAATTTCAGAATGCCAATATGTTTGATCCTAGTGGAAAAAACACTAGAAACGATTCTTCCATACTGCAAACCGCTACATTTATTTTGGAGTATTTGTAATTCATGCCAGGTCCAACCGCAAAGCATTGCATACATAAAGAGACACTGTGGAAAAACTGATGTTAGCTCATACTGACAGATTACTATACTCCAATGACAGAAACGCTACCAAGCTTGTAATGAAAAAAAAAACTTGTAAATATGAGTGATGCCATGACCCACCCTTTACCTTAGCAAACCACCGAGTGTAAACACAGCATTTTGCACTCAGGGCCATGACTTTAATTACGGAGTGCTTTTTACTTGAAGCATCGCAAGTTTAAGTGAAAAGAATATTTTAAATCCAATTTTCTCGGCACCAAGCATATCGTTTAGCTGGACAAACACCAATATAACCACAGAGCCAAAAAATCTACTTTTACTCAGAAATATTTATATGCAGTATTCCAGAGTGCCTTTTTTGCCAACACAGACACATTCTTCCACAGAGTAAACTACAGCTATTTTCTTCAAGATTCGTCCCCCCCCCCCCCCCTCTAAATCTGACAGGCTTCAGAAACTATTAAAGCCAATATGAACACACATCTTGCCTGAACCAAGATCGTCGTGTGAAAATGAAGTTTTTAACCCTTTGCAGCCCAATGGCCACATGTATGGCCAGAAAGCTATGACAGGGCTACTGATCACACAGCAGAAGTAAAGCTGTGAATAACATTAAAATATAGCGGCTGCATCAGTGATGACATAGGAGCAATATCTTCACGCCTTTGATTAGAATATATGATCCATAATCCAGTCTGGTAAAGAAGTGAGACTGATAGTTATATGCACAGAGGAACTAAGCCAAAAATCCATCCATCTTTTAGCAGTCCCCGGAGAACAATACGCGCCCTTTTCTGCAGATTTCATACGTGTGTGTGTCTGCGTGTGCGTCGCTTTTTTATTGAGTGAATTTTTGGCACTAAACGTCTTTAGGTGGTTTGGTTTGGAGGGGGACGGAGGAAGCCACAGTATCGCTCCCACTTCTCGGTGAATACCTACACATACAATGAATGGCATACGATTAGAGGTGCATATTTCACCAATTTGAAACCCTATTGCAAACTAGTCCCCAATTTGACTAAAAACTGGATGCTAAACGTGATGTGAAATGGTATGACATCACGCTGCACAAAACATGACTGCGTCACAATTTCCACATGAAACCACATGCATGCTTGGCACAAGGGGAGACCAATAGCTACTGCATAATGCAACTGCAGCAATCATCAGAGGCAATGACTTCGTGCCACAACAGTCTTTATGCCTTCAAGCCTTTAATTATGCACCATTCTTTCCATTGAAGAGCAAGTGCCGGACACCACAGGGGCACCCCTTTGATCTGTGCAGGGCAAATTAACCACCAGAAGCAAATTAAAAATACGGCAAAAATAAACAGTTATGTGCATGCAAGGAGAGATACACCGTTGTGTATTAGATAAACGTGACACTCAGTGGCATGGTAGATAGGCAAATAGGCACGTAAACTTTAACTGCTGTTTCATTAAGCAGTCTGACATTAATGCGAAACAGCACCCATAAAGTTGTCACCATCCTTCAACGCTAACTACAAGCATCACAAACTAGAAATTAAAAAGCTGGGAAAGCCAGCAGAGGGCATATCAGCCACCCCATTTGAGCCAAAACTTGAATTAGGCCATTATTATGCGAGCGCTTGCAACTTCCTCCTTCTAATTCAGGATGAATCATTAGAAGCTCGAGCAGGAAGTTTGCTTAATTTTGACTTGGCACACGTCTTTTCCTCATTGCTCTCTCGCTAACACGATGACGTAACCATGCAAAGGGAACTTGTTCACACCTCATTTCGAAGCCATGGCTATAATGCATGAATTAAGATTCCACGCAAGCAGAGAATGTTGAAACAAAGTACTACTTCACTGCAGCGCGTGTCGACAGCAATCCCCAAGGACAAAAAAGAAAGTGCACAGTGTAATGCGCACAAAGCCGAGAGATATGATGGTCGCGTCAACCTTTGTTTGAGGTGGGCTGTTGTGTTACGAAGGCAGTACCCTTGCCTGGCTTTGCCAGAACTAAATATATATATAATGTGCATACACGTGGCAAGCCTGACAGAAACCGAATGTTCAGACAGTATTTTTCTCTATGCTCACTTTACATTCTTTCACTCTGAATAAAACGCAATGAATATAGCATCTCAAAGCCATGTCAAGGTCATCCTAGCCATCAGCCAACTACTTCCCCTCAATGTCGCATTCTTTCGCAGCACTTTGACTCACTTAGGCAGCTCAGGATGCTGGCCGTCATTATTGTTCAGGCGAAAAGTGGGACACTGAGCCTGTGTTTTTACTGAAGGATATGACGACAGAAACCACATACAAGCACCCCCCCCCCACCCCCCCTTCTCTATTCACATTTCATTCCGCATCTTTTAACTGCCATTGTTACGTCACCAAGGCCCATTGTCTTTGTGCAAGTGGGCGCGTGCTCAAGAATAAGAATGGAGCTTTTTCTTTTCATTTTTCTTATGCTTTTCAAAATGAGCTTTTCATCACAATGTCAAAGAACAATCCAAGCTGGCTGACTGTGTTGGCAGCAGTAAGTAATTGCAATTATTATAAAAACATATCAAAGATATGTTTGCCTGTGCTTGTTAAAACACACAGTTTGACTACAACCCTGCGTCAGCTCATTCGAAAAAAAAAGAAAATAATCTCAAGATGTCAAAGTACATGTCCAAGTGTGGGTGCTGCGTGGAAGATAGTAAAGTTATCCACAAGGGAATTTGGATGCTGGAACTGTTTGCATTTAGAAGAGAATGCATTGATAGCATCCAGATAAAATTTGTCATGCAAAAAACAGTTACAAATGTGCCGCTCGCATGGAAAAAGCCATGCAATAGAGGTTTCCGCCTTTCGAAAATCCACAGCACATGCTGCAGCTATGCTGTTAGAGATAGCAGCCCTGTGCTTTTATCACATTCTGCTGGTGAAAGAAGTAGCCCCTTAGATAAAAATAACTGCATTGTTCACAGGACGCTCACTGCAGTGTACATGTACCAGCTGTTGCTTCAAAAGAGCTACAAATGATAAAGGGAGATAATGGATGTAACTCACCCGATAGCTACATAATTAATATGCATGCAGAACATGCCCCGCACGTGCCTATAAGGTTTCAATCTACAATAGAAATGTGATAACTGAGAGAAAAAAAGTGAAACATGCAAGACACGCAGAACGAAGTGTCTTTTTAAAACATTAATGCCTCCTCACAAGCAGCATGCTATTCTGAACATGCTGCACAAATGAGCGGGACAGTTCACACCACAATTCTCACAACCTGGAGAGGAGCTTGCAATTTGCCAAATACAGATATAAAGCTCAGTTGTACAAGTTTACCAGAGCGTATATCTTAATGTCACAAAACCATGCACGGGAAGCAGCATGACAGCAACCTACACATTGCCCTCCACATAAAACTGATTCCATGCATGCAGAATTGGGACTAGATGTGAGGTGACGAGAGGTGAACTGCTCTCAAGTGCAGATAAAAAGCATATGCTTCCACAGATCGCACTTATCTGCTTTTTACTGCTGTGCTGACTTGCTGAGGATGAAAAATACTTTCCAAAGATTTCTATTCAAAGCAAAATAGAAACATTTGATTTGAGGTGCTCTGTGAGCAAAATTACCGAAAAGTCCTTTTACTACAGCAGTAACTAAGCATCTTTGTTTGCATCGTCTTCTAGTGCTGTCGGTCATTCCCCTCTTTATTGAATCAGCACACGAAACAACTACTAGGCAAAATGATAAAAACAACTCCATCCTGTGACATTTCCACATAGCCCACTTACTCCAGATGGCACTAACCATACCCTTGTTATATCATTACTCACTGCTATAGTCCATTCCCCTCGTTACTAAACCACCACATGAAGCAACAATTCAAGTGAGTGATAAAAATACATCCTGCAGCTTTTCTCACAAAACCTACCAACCCCCGACGGGACTAAGCATCATGTTTATTCATTTCCTTTCCTCTTTTTCACTGAAAAAAATAATAATAATAAAATAATAATAATAAAAAAATTGTTGCTTTTAATATTTATCTTTAAGCAGCCGTAAGTGTGCAGGGACCGTTCAAACTGCACTCGGCCCATAAAAGGCAAACTGAACATCCAGCTGCAGATATTTCTACTGCAACAACATAACAGGGTAAAAATTTTTAAAAGAAGTGCATACGGCCTAAAGAAAAAAACAGGCTGGCATACATTATCAGCTGCGGTTAGGTACAAGTGGTAATAACATCTAGCCCAGTTCGTCTATTATTTAGAACAGAAGTGACTTCTTTTGGAAAAATAAACTGGCTATCTTTATTTACTCCTTTCTTGCAGTTATCATTCTACCATGCTTGTGAAAAGCAGAAGCGATACAACAATGGCAGTTAATCACAAGTGCCCCTAACGACAAGCACCTATAGATCACAGCCGCAGTTTTTCGTTATGACTCATCCTGGGCTAATGCACTGTAAATGAAACATGTCCGCACTGTCCACAGAAAACAAGCAACTCATGGACTCCTCGGGCTTTTTTTTTGTTGTGCGTTTTGACAGTTGTTGCCGTCTATTAAATCTAGTCTAGCCAATTCATTAGCGGTGACAGTTTAATTTTGTGTGCCTGTCTGTTTCTTACTTTTTTTTCCCCCCAAAGGAACAGTCGCTACCAAGCTGATATATACTCTTTCCCAGCTAATTGGCAAATAATGTCAAAAGGGCTACAACTGTAGGAAAAACAATTTATGGGGTTAAAAAGCCTTTTGCCAAATTTAATTCTAAAAAAGGCAAATTATAGAAAAATTGTTACTCCTTCGCATTAAGAGTGGCAGACACCATACAACAAATTAGATACTGAAATGTGTGTTAATTAGGAAGCCAAGAAAATAAAGCCTACTAATCAGCATTTCGATTAAGGCACTCAGAGATATGGCTGTAGCGGGCCAACTGTAGCTGCCTGATGCTAGGCATCCCATATTTGTTGTTATGTTTAAAGAAGACCAATTACCCTCGGCACTACAGAGCTTGAAACTTGTGCTGAGTGAATGTGTGAAACAGATGCTCAACAATCGAGGAACATACATAGCCACGCCCATGGACATTTCATACGCATCTTAGCTTCGTAGTGTTGAAGGCAATATCATTTTTCTACCTTTAATACTGATGGTCCATTATAATTTGGTAATTAGAACTTCCAAATTTAGTAATTGCAAATTCCTATCTGCTGCAATTAAAACTGTTAACTACCATTTTTGTTAGTTGCCCTGCACCTTTTGACATCCACTGGCACTAAAACCATTAGGCAACAATAACTGTCTCTAAAGGCTCTTCATAGGTAATTATTCCTTTGCTTCCATAATTACTTCCATCCTTTTTTTTATTAATTAACCTTCATGCAATCATGATGCATATGTTCAAGGAACTTTCAGGAAATGATAGCTTCCATGCTTAGCGGTAGGGCTAGGATAAGCATATGATGATTAACACAAAAAGTATGACCTTTCGTTTTTTTTTTCCCCTTTTTATTCCCTTTGGTAATATTTTTACAAAAGCGGGTGACAAAAGCACCTGGGCCCTTAGAAAGCTTCTAGTTTAGACCATGCAATAAATGCCCAAAATAGCCTATCCAGGCGTCGGTAACAAAAAAAATTGCGTGCACCTTTACAAGCATAAACATATGTGCCTTAAAATTAACAAATCATCTGATGAATCCATCCTGTGATATGTGGCCAATGAAAGAAGCAAAGCAGCAGTAGTGGACAGTGTGTACACACGTACCAATAATACAGAAATACCATGTCAATAGAAACTGAGGTTGTAACAAGGTCCTACCTATTGCAGTTATAAAAAAATGAAACACTATGTTGACAGAAATGAGACTTAATCCCTCGATTATTTTTACTCTGTTTAGATGGCTTGAGACCACAGCTTAACCACTATAATGAAATCTGTTGGTATTGTTTGTGCCAGACAGGAAGCTGTACTTTTGCTTAATCAACTTAAATGCTAAGAAGCAACCTGGTGCAGATGAATTGCCAAACTGTTTTCTAATATGGCATGCCAAATGATGCACAAAATACTGACCCTCATATTTAACAAATCTTTGACATGTGCCAAACTCCCAGTCGACCGGAAATAGGCCCAAACCACCCCCCTATCCTAGCAACCACCGACCCGCTTCTTTTCGGCCAATTTCAGTTTTGTGCATGTGTGCAAAAAACCATGGATCACATCTTTTCCAGACCAAACTATGTTCTTGACAATAACAAAATAACATATATATATGGTGGCACAGTTTTTGAAAATGCCTGTCTAGCTGTAACCCAGTAACTTGACACATGATCTCGCTGCAGCCTTATAAAGTCATAACCTGGTCAACATTATTTTTTTTTACTTCAAAAAAAAAAAAGCTTTCGATAATGTATATCACCGTAAAATATTACTCAAGCTAAAATCATTACTGAATAAATATAACCAGCTTGCGTGGATAAAGGCTTATCTGTATTATCATCATATTAAGGTTGCTAGTGTGTCCTCTAGATCCGTCAGTTGAGTTGGGAATTCCTCAGGGATAGGTACTTGGACCACTATTCCTTTTTCTCTAAAGTGCTCACAAGATCCCTGAAAAAATCAAACTTATCTTGGAACAAATGTGCAATTAACAATAGAACAGGTAGCTCTAATCATCAGGTAGATTTACACACATCTCTGGCCAATATACAAGAACAGTATACCCCATAGCAAATGGCTTTAAATCGCACACAAAGAAAAATTGGTTGAAATGACAGTCACTCGAAAGAAGCAACCTTTAAACTTCACATACTGCCGTGGCAATTACGCTTCAGCTACAATATCAGGTTATAAATATCTTGGATAAATAAATACAAACGACTAGCTGTGATGGGACGAGCACATAGGGTATGTATGAGTCAGTGAAATAGTTTGGTTACCTGGGAAGGACAGTGGCAAACTTAAATATTATTTTGACATGCTATAAAACGTACATCACATCGATATTGGACTATGCTGCTGCTATTTGGACCTCCAAGCAAAAACTAACATCAATAAACAGAAAAAAGCGCAACATAAACCACTAAGATTCATTTAAAATGCATACAACTGTTGCACATTTGCCTGGCTTCAAAATGTTACCAAAAAAAAAGGATGAAACGTTTTCACTTGCTTTATCATGACCAATTAAGAACTGGTCTAACACTTTAGGCTGCAACTCACCCAAAGAAAGGTTAACGAATACTCCAGTAAAACAAGTATTTTCGAAGAACTATTGTTTCTTAGAATGGCTTACCAGTGATGTACATTATCTGCTCATGTTGTCCAATGCACAAGCGTATCATTCTATCGAATCATCTGAACACATTCACTGAGAAGTATTCAAATTGCGGCGTCAAGTTGGATTACCTTTGAGTTTCAACACATTTTGCTTTTTTTCTGTTTCGCAATCAGATTTACTGTTGCTGGCCTAACATCAATTCACCAATTTCACGATGACTAGTTACGGTTCCATGTATTCAAATATTTTTCTCTCTGATCCTATGCATGCATTGTACACTGACATCTGCTAGTAATAACTGTGCTTTGGAGCAGCCGCAAACTCAAGCGAACCACACATACGCAAGTGCATATCCCCGAACCAAGCAGCTGTGTAAAGATATGACTTAATTTGCTCTGCAACACCCTACTCGAGTGCTTTTGACAAGTGAGATTGCCTCTGTACATGCATTCATAATGGCAGCGAAGGAGCACAGACACAAGAGAAGAAACATGCAACACACGGACGACCCCTGCTGTGTTGCGTATTTCTTCTCTTGCGTTCGTGCTCCTTGGCTGCCGTTATGAATACTTGTTTCACTCTGTACATGCAATGTCCTTGCTTAGGGAATGAGAGAAATAAAAACCAAACATGTTAGACTGAACATAGTGCCTTCATGCATGCAAATCAATATTCCAATATGCACTGTGTGCCTCCTGGAAAAGGCATAATCACATCGGCTCTCAGTTTGTTAACATCGGCTCTAACTCTATCTTTGCTTCTGATCATGTGTCATTTTTAGGTGTGGAACTTGATAAACATCTAAAATTTCGGACTCACATCACATCTATTTCTCGTAAAATGGCTTATGGCATTAGAGTGCTAATTAAAGTTCGGCCGTATTTTGATATTCCCACGCTCATTTCTCTATATTACTCGTTCATCCACACTCACATTCAGTACTGCATTTCATCTTGGGGAAACACGTACCCTTCGCACTTATCTTCCCTGCAAATTATCCAAAATCAAGCTATACGCATTATTACTTGCAGTCACCGCTTAGAAAATGCCCTTCGTTTGCTCCAATCACACAATATTCTTTCTGTAAAGAAAATAATCGACTACAGTTTATGTATCCTAATGTACAAATCTGTTAGAGAGCTACTTCCATTCTCACTAACCACCAATGATCAAATTCCGCGTCGTACGGACACACGTTTCGCCATCAACAACTTCTTGCTGCCTAAACCAAACACTAATTATGGGAAACAATCAGTCCGATTCTCTGCTACCACTCTTTGGAATTCATTACCTACAACTATCAAACAATCATTAACTATTTTTGCCTTTAAATCCGCTCTTCGTCAGTTTTTGTTATCACACTTATTGTAATTTTCAAGGTAATCTGTTCATGTGTTATCCTTTATATCTTTTTTATGAATTGTTTCCTATGTTTTCTTTATGTGATTAGGTGTTTATTCTTTGTTATTACATCAATAGCGTCTGTACTAATTCATGTTTCATTCGCCCCAACCCACTGATGCAAAATATTGTATAATTTCTGCAACTGCTCAATATGTATTTCTTTTCAATAATCATCATAGGAGGTCCCGTTCCGCAGTCCTTGACTTTGGGACTTCCTTCTGTATTCATGTTTTGTTAACCTTTGAAATACAATAAACTTCAAACTTCAAACTTCAAACAATTCACGGCAGACCACCATGTTAAACTCAGCAAGTTTGAAAATTTTTATGGTAACCTTGGCAATTTGTGAACATCCCTTGCACTGTGCATTATATAGAAGAGATATATATACAAATTTAGCCTTGGAACCATCAATGCTTAACTTAACGATGTGCACATCACAGTGTGCCCTGTAACCTGTGCTCTCACAACAACATCCCGGGTAGTAATATCTCCAGTCCTTGACACAGTTTAGCTTCTGTTAAGTGCTAAAGAGCCTCATACTTCAGGGTGTGCAAAATAAAGGTCTCCCCCGCTACTGCCAACATCAAAGAACACATCTCTGGGACTGTGTACACACTACAATTTATAGTTATCATTGTGTCCACTGACAAGAAAGCAGCAGTTATGAAAGTTCTTCTGTCCTCCCTTGTTTTTCTGTCACGCCATATGTTTCATGGTTTCCTCCAACCCTTCCTTCAGATATTCAAGGACCTCGCCTACCTTCAATTTACAAACAACATAAATGCGCTATCTGGGCCTTGATTGCAATCTACTATACACCAGCTCAAAGGAAAGAAGGTGCCCTAGAGAAGGCCTCGTGTGGCCCACCTTGACCGCTTCTCGGGCGCTCTGAACGCGTCAACCTGTTTTATTTTTTTACTCCCGCTTCTCGCCAGAACAAAGCGGCAAGGGAGCCGGACAGACGGGCTCGGTCAGGATGCCTGTTTTGACCTAAAACCTAAACCGACGGTTCTGCGCGTTCATCAACACGGGCGCCTCGCCTCCCTCGCAACGCGGCCGCTCGCAACTTCCAGGGAGAGTCATGTTTAGCATTACAGGTTATAGGCGCGTGGATGTTATGCGGGTATATATACTTTCCAAGGTCGACGTCGTGGCGCGACTTCAAAATGGAAGAACCTCAACGTGCCGTGACTGCGCGCGTCCCGTTTTTCTTCGCACCGAACGTTTCATATCCCTTTTAAAGCTAAAGATCGCGTGAGAGCAATTTGACGTGCCGAGACGGGCACATGATATGACGCGCTGGCTGGCCTAGGCTCAACTTCTCAGCGACAGGAAGCAACCGGTGATGCTTTCGCAACATGTCAAGTCATAAATATTCGCTGCGCAAAATGTATTTTGTAATCGCGCGCCGCCATATCAGCGCGGTCCTGCCCCAGAGCTCGTTCTGTATGCTCCTAATGCTCGCGGGATGTCTGCGCGTGCATCGCATAACAAAATTCATCCAGAAACGCAAGCATCGCGCTCTCGCACCGGAGCGCGCGGACAATGGCACGGGAACGGCGTATGTTTACTTAAGAGCAGGGAGAGCGTGCACATGTGCGGCGGAAAGCAGCAGCGCGCTGAATCAACGCGCTCGCTCGGCGGAGCACTTTCGTGTGCGCAGTGAATATGCACAGCTGTGGCACCGCCGCGGAAACTGGTGTGCACACAAAGCCGTAATCTTGGCTGCACACGACTGTTGCGCGCAGACCCTAGATACGCGATTGAGCCGCTGATACGCAATAATCACGAGGTTTGTTGGCACATCCACGACCGCGGTCGTGCCTGGAGGCAAAGCCGTACGTTACAATTTTTCGTTGGGAAGGACAGATTAGATTAAACTTACCGGTAAACTTGTTTGATCAGAAACCAATTGCAACAATGCTTTTAGCCGCAAATGCAGCCGCGTCAAGGTTTGTGACTCACCCGGCCGACACCTGTAATTACCCGGACAAAGAACCCGCACCCACGGCCGTCACGGCTGGGTGAAAACGAAAGTGGCCGCCTTACCTTGCCGGTCCGAATTTCTTCGGCGAGGACGGTGGCCGGTTTTAGCAGCAAGTCATCTATGATTGGAGGCAAGCGCTTCGGTTTGCCATGGATGAAGGCGAACAGAGAGGTGAGAAAGAACTCGTTGAACACCTTCACGTAGCGGATGACGATGAACAGGCACTTGAGCACCAATTTCTTCATGGTGGATGCCTTCGCCGTGAGTTCACGTGCACAGAAATGACTGCAGTTGCCGCCCACAGTCTATGAAACGAATTCGACACGCTATCAACTCGCGGTTTTGTCTGCGGACAGTTCTGGGAAAGCCGTCAGCACAGCTGACGCGCTAGCAACGGCGCGGCGTCCCGAACCACAGATGCTCGGTCTCCTACCGCTCCTCTGCTCCTAGAAGCCTAGAACCGACACTGGCGCGAGTCGCGAGCACCGTGGGTGACAGGCCTGCGGCCGCTGCCGCCGCAGAGAGAGAAATCGCGACCGGGGCGAGGAGGAACATTTGCCGCCTCGCCTCTAAACGCCGCACAGCCGCGCCTGACCTTGGACCTCTTCGATTCACGACGCTGATAAGCAAGCGATACTCGTGACGTCGCCGGGAGCTAAAGGGCTGCTTGACTCCCTCACAGAGCGGTACAGACGCTATGCACCTGTGCATTAGCGCGAAATTCGAATTCAACTTTGTCGTCTTGAAGCAAGCAGCTCACGTGAGCAAGAAGCAATGTTACTAGATTACATCTAGTAACGTTAAACAAGAATAATAATATGCATGAAACAAGAAATAAGCATTAGCTTCATCCGTGACAGCGACGATCTCGATTTTTTTGGGAATGGACTATTTTAAGGCCCCTCGATCCCAAATGTTTTTAGAACGACTAAACACGACAAAGAAAAACAAAGGAGGTGGGGTATAAAGGATAAAAAGAACGTAAAAATGATGTCCCAATATTCGTGGATTAAATTTTGAAGGAGGAAAATGTGTGGTATGAAGCGACCTCTTAACTCACTGAGCAGTGAGTGCACATTCATCAAAACTAGCTGAGTGACTGCAATAATTGCAGTAATACCCCAATTGAGGCTTAACATGCATTCTATTTCACTTTAGAATTCAAGGCAGTGCATATAAATCATTAGAGACATACCAAATTGGAAATTCTTTATGCATCGACTAAACCCTCCGTTCACAAATGCCTTACAGTTCCGTTTAGGTCAGGCAAGCAGCCTGCTTTGCAACAATTGTGGCTTATGGAAACAGTGGAGATTATTTTACTGGAATCCCCAACGTATGGCAAGGAATGTGTGCTTATATATTGATCATGTTATGGATCCACTCACTCAAGTGCCTTTAAAGCTTTACTGTGTATTAGGATTCTTATAGCCTGCCATATAGGCAGCAGAGAAGTACAATCAATTTTTATTCAGCTATTTAGCTGACACCAACCTTACTTGTATAGACATTCCATTCCGTCCTCATAGCGTACCACTTTCATTTATCTCACCTCACACAGCAGGTTACATTTCTTAATCCACATTTTTGTTTTTCAAGGCATTTATCATTTCCTGCTCCACTCTCTTTTTTGT